>NW_018127889.1:831020-848983 GCF_001952655.1 Monopterus albus | reverse complement strand
TAAAAGAGAGAGAAAGGGGGTGAATTCTACTTTGTACCCTGCATTTTTAATTCTCAGCACTTACCTGTGGTTTTCCAAAAGAATAAAGAAAAATCTAATGAAAGTTTCATTTGGTTGCCACTTTACTGGTGTATCATGTCACTGTATACAATAAAAGGAAATGATGTGCTGTCCAAAACAAGCATTTATCTCGTACGACTTTGGGCTGTGGGACACACAAAATTACTTCCTGGCCTCAAGATAACGATTTCCTGCATTTAATGATGTTTATTCATGACTGACAATGTGTGTACATCAGTTGTTGTGTTATTTTTGCTTTCACATATTTTTCAGCCCAGTTTCTTGTAAAGACTATTGTTTATTTTCTATTGTTTGTTATCTATTCTGCAACAGGCAGGTGGCTTCAGTTGAACACACTACTGGGAGAGTTCTGTAACAAATCTGTGACCTACTCAAATACTAATAGTAGCACTAATGTTCTTCTTATGAGGACTTAATGTTGATCATTACTCGGTGATGCTTTGTTTCTTATTGCTATGAGAGAGCATAACAATACAGCTTTGTGAACCCGATTTACTTGGTGCTGTACTATTTTTACAGTGTACTTACCTCTGATCTAACTATTGTTTGTTGGAATCAACTGTTGTCCTATAGTTTTACTGGAAGTGTTAGCTTACTGCAGAGCTACACGCACAGGCTGTGTGTTAAAGAGAATGTACAGTATAACAGGAAATTGAAAATCAACCTCATATCCTTGCTGTTCTCAGTATAATTAGTTCATGTTGTTATCAGTGGAAGTAAGACAATAACACACATTACATCATGTCCCTAAACTGGTGATTTCCAAGGAAGCACCAGAAGAAACAGCTGCTTTGTGGCCATGTGAACTGCTGTAAATTCTCTTTATATGCAGTCATTTACTTTTATAGAGCATTTAGAGCAATAAATGGAGGGCATGGTGTTATCATTACCAACACAGTAATGTGCAAGTATTACTTAAAGCTTAATTAGTAGTGTAGCTTAATTACTTAAAGAGCACAACACACAACCTATCTTGATTTTATTAGTTATGTATTTCTGAATGCAATGCAGAAACACAAGTAATATATTGTCTAAATGAAACTGCATAAATGCAAAACTCTGATGGAGACGTGGCTAGGATTGCTGGTGGAACAAATCACAGACTAGCAGCTAAATGGCACGGTTTATAGTGTCAAAGAGCAATGGGGTTATGACAGTTGAGATGCCAAAAATAGGTCCAGTGACTTTTTTATTCCACAAATGAAGGCTATGACTGAAAGGAAGGATGAGGGCAGCCAAAATAAAAATCATTATACATTTGATTGAGACCGTGCGTGCTACTGTAGTTGTGATTAGATAACACACTGGTTTAGAAAAACCCTTCATTAAACATTGCAGACACAACAACACTGAAGAAATGCATTGTGGGTTCAAACACTGTGCTTAGCTCATGACCTTATGTTTACCTCCATTTGGATTAACGGTTCAATTCTGACACCAGTTTTGCAAAATACGGCGTCATCTTCCCAGACTGTGTTTTTTTCCCAGGGCTGAGCTGTTTTTCCTCTCATGCACAAGAAAGCTTATCTTAACCATCAGCTGTGAAATACTGAGTGCCCCAATCTGCTGCTTTCAGTTCAGAACCACAGTTCTGTATGCGAGAGTGAGAGCCTTTGTGATTTCAGATCCTGAGAGAGAAAGAGCTGTCAAGACTTTGCCAGGATTAATGGATATTAGCACAAGAAGTTTTACAGAAAGCAGGAAACACCACAGGAAATGCATGAGAGGGTGTGTAATGCCATTTCTGATGACTGCCCATGTGGCACCCGCATTATGTACAGTATACTGATGTGGTGGGAAAATAGTGGGAGCTTTTGTACGTTTAGCATAAAAATTGGATTCTGAATAATGAGAAATCTGAGAAATAGTTTAGAAATAGTTACAAGACACCAAGATTACAGTTAAGAACACTCAACCAAACACCCAAGACAAAAGAAGAGGGAGTTGTCTCTTCCAAATAAAAAGATTACATTTTAATTTGGACAGAAATCAACTAATTCAATATGCATTATCTTTGTATGCATGTTAGTGTTATTTCTTGTTTCAAATTGTGGAGCCCAAGTTACAGAAATTTTAATATGCCAACAATACTGTATCTCATGATAAAGTGAGTGTTGTGATATGTGGGGTTGATCAGCTAATGTTTTACAAATCCACTACTGTATATACATATAGTTTATCCTTCCATATGGGTCCATTACCATGTACTTTATACACAAAACAACAAAAGCAAAAGATTAGATGATAAATTTAAGGTTTGTGTGAAAAAATATGATTTGCAGCTTTATGTTAAAAGTCAGTGATGTAAGAGGAGCACAGACACACCTGTAGCCATACAATCCTTTAGCATCTGCCATTCAATAGAGAACATGTCTACAGATCACTATCGGCTCTCGGGGGAGAAATGCATCATGTCTGGTGTCCCTCCTTTTCTTCTGCTTTTAAACATCTTCATTACCTCATCACCTGGTGTTGAGTTTTCCAGAAATGGTGACGTCATCTGTCTAGTTGCAAGGGTGATCCACGGGAACTTATTCACAGAAATGCTCTTCAACTTCAATCTAAAATCTTTTCAGTAATTTAAATGATTGAAAACTATAAATGCTCTCTATAGAATTCAATCTATATAAAATGTTGGTAAATTATGACTGAGACTTGTTTTATATATATTGTAGATACTGTGTATTACAAAAGAAGCTGAGATGATCTGTGTAACCCAGATCATGCTTATACAGGAGGCAGTTCTCACAGGGTTAGGAAAAGTCACCAAGTTGCAAATTGATCACTCTGAATTGTAGGGTTGATGTTTCTCTCTTTCTTGTACTGTAAACTCACTCCACAGCAGAAACCCAAACTTACAACATAGTTCTTTAAAAAAGCATTTCACATTGCAGCTAATGTGGACCTTGTTAAACCATGGCAGGTCCCTTGTAACTGATATCTTTATGTGTTCATTTTAACACATAAGTTAAACACTGAGTCCGACTGTGCTCCTCTTTTCCCGTAGCTAACCCCGTATGACCTGCTGCTCAGTTTCCCAGAAACCTGATCTACTGCTACCTACAAACCTTGACTTCAAATCCATCCCTCATGCTCTTGCTTCATCTTTCTCCTGTCATCTATTGTGTGTTGGTAGTATCGTATTTGAGTCAGAGGGGAGTGCTTAGATCCACCCTGTCAAGACCCGCTCAGCTGAAGGAATGTGAGCGGCAGATGAGGGGGTCTGTTGAAAATGGGAACCTGTTTTCCTCATCAGCCACAACCAACCTTGAGAGGGCAATCAGGGGACGTCTAGGTCATCAAACCTCAAGAGCCTCTGGCTCACCTCAGACAAACTTTGGATTCATCTGCCACAAAGGGAGCAGTGTTTGGAGCTTTAAACAAGAGCCATTGTTATGAAGCTGCAAATGTGAGAAAGTGTGTGAAAACTTTCAATCTGAAGATTTGGTGGCAGAGGGAGTGTCAAAGGCTATGTGTGTGTGCAATGGGGATATATTAGAACAGAGAATTTCACTTAATTATGAATAAAAATGTATGTTTTATAGCAGTATTTAAAATGTCAAATCACAAAAAGCATTTCCACAAAAACATTTACTTATGAGGTAAAAGTTCTTGCATGAATGTTCTAAAAGGTGCCAGAGTGTCACTGGTAGGTTCAAATTCACCTTCCTTCCTTCCTAATTTATAGATAGTGGCCAGATGGAACTAGGCTGTTGCTTTGCTAAAGTTAGCTATGCAATTAGTTCATACACTAATTAGCTGTGAGAGGAGCAGAGGCGCACCAGATTTCCCCTGTGTCTAAAACCTGTTTCCCAGCCTAAATCACAGTAAATGAGGTCCTGGCAGTAACAGCAGGAAAAAATTAAAAAAGAAAACACATTTCCTTTAATCTTTCTTGTGATTTACTGAATGATATTTAGGCATTTTAAATGGTTTGAACAAACAAAATAAAGGGGGGGGGCTATTTTGTTGAGCCACTCACAATTCATCAACAAATACAACTGATGACAAGGGGATGCACGTAGACATTGCTCTGGGGTCACAGAACAAAGTTTGGAAACCACTAACAGTTCATTTCAAAATGTACCAAAGCTTCTCATCTTACAATATCCATATGAAATACATCTACTGTGTTTAGTGAATAATCAAAGTATGACACAGGTGCACTGGAATTTTAATTTTATTTGCTCTCATGCTTTGTCTCTTGCTCAACTCTGCTTGGATAAAATGTGGTTTCACTCAGGGCCAGTGGCTCCTGAAAAGCCCATATGTTTTGCTGATACAGCTAGCCAAGCATAACACTTCATTGGAAAGAAAAAGTAATGTTCAATGAGTGTTGCTTCAAACTGTGGGTGTGTGTGAGCTCATGTGTGTACTGAGGTGAAACTGCAGGTCCAAGAATATGGACAATTAAAGCTGTTTTGAGGGAGTGCAGTGGCGGCATCACACATCAAGTACAATGAAGGTCCAAAAACAGAGGGCTCTGAGATGATGAGCAGATCAATGCCATATGCACTGCTTATCATGAACAGAGCTGCATATGCCACTTGACAGACACTCTGGACACATTAATGTGCAAGAGTTATGAGAGGGTTACACTGATACATTCTGCCTTAAATTACAACCTTTTAATTTGTAAAAAGGACACAGCAGGCTTGTCATTGCAAGTCTTCAGTCAGGATCACCACTGTTTTAGGGCCCAGTCTGCAGTGGATCATGAAGTAAGACAGTTTTTAGGCTCTACTTATGGTAAAGCAGCCAACCAACACAATTGATACCAGTAAGATGAGTCATGTTTAGTTTCTTTCAACAGCTGCCAATATGAAAATAAATAACATTTTTCCACAATCTGGGTGTGTTCTTCCAGACAAATGTGGAGGCGAGTATTTAAACTTCCCATCTGACTCAAACAACTTGGTTCTTAAGAACTGAGTTTTGGTAACAATTCATAATTTGAGTCAGGCATGTTTGTCGACCTGCAGCGGGTCATCACAGGTACATTGGAGCAGAAAACAAAGATACCTTTGTTAAGTGCACAGCTATGGAAGATTTTTATTATGATCTGCGGAAAATAATGAAGTTATGTAATAATATAACATGGATCAATCATGGCTAAGACTAAATGTTTAGAGAGGAACATAGTATTTTACTTACTTTAATTAAACAGTAATAATAATAATAATTTTTGCATCTGTACTTTGTACAGTACTGTGCTGCATTTAGTTTGTTACCTTTGAATTGCCCAATTATTGCCTCCTTGTTCCTCACAGTCTTGTTTTATTCCACTGTACCTGACTTTAAGTACCAGTAAGTATTTCTCTGGTGCCTGATTCAGTCAACAAACCTACAGTGTAAATCCCAGGCTGTATTATAAAGTCTTACCCAAGTTTCTGACCAGTACACAGCGGAGATTTTACATTGTTGTTTCTCTGACAGTAGAGAAGAAATTCCCTGGCATCAAATGAAAGCTTGTTGTAACATTAGCTATTCATGCACTTGTACTCCCCTGGAGGGATGGGATCAGGGATCCCACCCATTTACCAGAAAAAGGCTATGTCTGAAGGAAACTGATCCAGATCTGAGGGACCGGCGTGGAATGCTGTCTTGCTGTTTTTCTTCTACTTTATAAAAAAGCTAGATCTTTTAAATGGAGGTATCTCAAGTAAGTTAACTGAATGCTTGATTAAATATGCCCCCATTTTGAAGGATTTCAACTTTCACTACTTTTTGTTTTGTTTGCTAGTTTTGTTTTTCAAACAAGAGAGAAATGAGACTGAACCAAAACAGTAAAATTGCAGGCTGACACAAAAACAAAGAGCTGAAAGACACTAAAATGCTCCATAGAGCTAAGGAAAACTGCACTGAGTGATAATAATCATCACTCTGAGGGACATTATTGATATAAAAATATCTACTAGTGCAGCTGTAATGTTTTTAAAGCTACAAAATGTAGCTTAAGGTAGCGCTAGCATGAAACTCCAACCCACTCTGCTCCGCCCAGCACTCCCTCTCCCTGCTCCACTATGCTCTACTGTGATCTGATCTGCTCTGCTCTGCCATGCACTGCCCAGCTCTTCAGACATGTCATTATGAAGCTGCAAGAAATAAGAATGCAAAAAAACGTACTGATCAATCAGAAATAATTGAAAATCTCTGAGTAGTTAGAGAGGTCTATCCTGCTCAGACCCTTTTCTAAGCTCATATCTCTGCACTGCTGCCAGTGCGAATCAGTGAGTCTGGGTCACAGGAGGCTTCAAAAGCACCTCCCCACAGTAAGACACATTTTGTAACAGATTTCTACAACAAAAATATTTGGAAGAAGATACATACAGTAGCCTTAATGTATTTTGCAAGGAATCTTCTATTGTCTTTATGTATGAAAGGGACTACATCTTTGACTCTGCTATGTCTTAAGTATTGGCAACAATACCCCTACAGCAGCAGATGGAAACCCATAAATCACAGGCCCTTGCACACCCAGCAGAGCCCATGAATAGTCTGACAATTCTGAGGGTAAAGATGCCCCATGAGTCCCATGGGCCGGCACAACAACATGTGAGCCACTACCTCATAACTCTCCCATTCAGTCAGATGCACAGAGCTTTTTATGCTCTCATGTACTTATGAGTAAATCATTGAGAGGAAGCACTGTCATGAACTTTTCCTTCAACTACGAGCAGTGATGATGGTAGGCTGTCTGAAAGCATTTTGCAGAGGCAAGCCAGATGTCTGGGTGGAGGCTGAGTATATGTGAGACAAAGAAGGAAAGAAATAAGGATACAGACAGGAACAGGGAGGCTGAGACAAAAGCTGTTTCCAAGTAAATGATAAGGCTGTTTTAACCTACATGGAATACACAACAGCTGGATTTGTCCACCCAGTACAGTGCTAGAAAGTGCTGTGGTTTAGAAATCTAAACCAATTGCTGACCTGATATTATCTGTACTGCCTTGATAGTAAACAAATAACCTCCAGGAAGTTTAGTCCCTTTAGTCATATGGTTTTGAATCAAACCAGACCAAATATACTTTTCATATATGTTCTTGTCTGTACTCCTCCAAAACATCCTTTGTAATCAATGCACTATAACACCAAGAAGGAACCACATATAAATGCCAGACCGTGTGAATTAATACATTTAATCCCTTCACTACTGTAAAAAGGGTTCAAGCATGGTCATATCATCCTGGGGGTCAGACAGTTGTTGCAAGTGTGTTTCTGTTAAACCTCCGTGAGTGAATCTATTTTCTGAGGCACCGCTGACACTCATCTGGACCACAACAATGCCCCCTTTCTCCTCTCTGCCTCACGCTTGGCTGGCCTCTTTGAAAGCAGCCCAGGGTGAAATAATCCATACCCCTGAACCCTCACACTGCACTCACATATATAAAAACACACACATGAATACACATGTTGGCACGTATGTTGGAGCTCACTAAGCCTGACTTCTTGTAGAATTTACAAGCATGCACCTGCAACCTTAAGCCTAAAGAAACACCTAACATAATACTTTTAACTAGAAGGGGAAATAAAAGAGTGGAGGCACACAATACACATAATACATGCTCAACCTTGTTCTACAAGAGGACAAATCTTAATCAGAAAACATAGAAATACAACACCGCCTCCACGTGGAGACACTGAAGAAAACACAAACTTTGTTTCATCTCTTTTCCCTACTGTATCAAACTGTGAACAAACACTTATAGCTCCTATTTAACTGAACCTTTAACTTGTAAACATAATACTGACTTCTCTTTGCATGTGTGTGAGGTTTAGCTTGATCAGTTTCACAGTACAGTCTGATGAATGCAGTGCAAAAACTGTATTGTCACCTGTAAAATATTAAACCAGAATGATCTGATGTTGATTAGCCAGTGTTTGAGCACACCATAAAATAAAATACGCTTTAAAACGTAGGCCTGACAGAGAAAGAACAAAGTGTATTAAATATTCAGTTTCTCCAATGAAATCAATATCTGGAAACAACTGCTCTTTGTGTCTTTAGTTGTGTGTTAATCAGTTTAACAGTGTGTACATTACCGTACCTCTTCAAACTCCTGTCGGAAAGAAATATGCAAAATAATACATAAAATGTTAAATGGGCTAGGTTTATCATGGAAAGTCTGAAGATGTCTCTAGGATTTAGGAATTATACAGATGACACCAGCCACACCAACTAAAGATTCTGTGTGTAGCACTGATAAGCAGTAAGCAGCCGTCAGCGATCAGCGTAGTGACATCACGACCATCGTCACAGTTAGTGAGATGGGCAGACCTCAAGATCCGTGGTCTACAGACAGTCTAGCTAATGTTCAGTCTGCATGCTGACACATCCTAAATAACTACAGAAGCAAGTAAGCATTCAACTTCTTGTTTTTGAGATCAGAAATTTTTATTTACTTTTCTTTGTGTTTTGCAGCAGCTTCACTTGTCCATAGTTTTTCAATAATATTATTACCAAATTTTCCCATAACTTGCTCTAAACAAATGTTGCTTTACCTTAATTTTGCTTTGCTTTACTGTAAAACTGATGTGGAAGTTTTTTTTTCAACCTTCTACTGTTTTTCTTCATTATTTACATCTGTCTTGCCAAGTCATTGTTTTATTGGGAATATCTAAGAGATTTTTGACTTTTTTTATATTATGGGTATTTTTTTATCCATAGTACAACTGAAACAAATATATATTCTTTCCTTTGGAGCTATGTTCAACAACTATATTCCTGCTAACTCCTGATTTGTCTGGTCTTTAAAGCCAACACTAAACTTCACTGTCTGCACATGTCATTATTTTTTTCTTTTAGTATTTTTTAATATTATTGATGCAAAATTATACAGCTCCCAAATCAATAATTGCTCTCACGTTCTTTGACTACTGTTCATGTTTACGCTGCATTTAAACCCCCAGATAGAAGCTAGTTTTGCCTCAGCATTCACCTCCTCAAAACAAGTTGTCTTGTTTTGATAAGAGATTGGGGGCGGTGAGGTCACCATTTAGACTCCTTATCTTTACAGCCATTTAAAGGGCTGGTGCCTTTGCTAGCTCTTTAACATGTTGTGATCATGTGGGTTTTCGTCATTGCTTTGGTGTATTCTCTCATGTTACAGTTTCAGTAATAATAGTAATAAAAATTCTGTTACAGCTATAACACATTTAATTTGAAATACCCTTAAAAAAGGTTAATATCAATATAGAAATATAAATTTATATTTAATGTCCCAAAATATTTTTATTTCAAAACATTTCTGACTTGAGATGTTGCATTCTTAATATTTGCCTTTAATTAGATGATATACATGTCACTGGAGCATCTCTTACCAAATAAACATCAGAGGGCATTGTCTCACACACCTTTTGTGCATGACACTCTAGCTGTTTCACTGCAGCAGTGTTGTGCATTGGAGTTATATTCTCAAAATAAGCATGTCCTAAGATGACTGCAGTTAATTACCCAACACATTCACAAGAGTTTGGCACAAACACACAGTGAAAAGCGCATTTTTAAAGCGACACCTGAATAAAAAACAAGACCAAAAGAAAGATGAGATCACAGAGATGCTTATAAGAGCATGCATATCAGTGTCGAGGCCACCCACAGATGAGTTCAGGAGGATGAGGTCAATCTGTCTACCCAGACATCCACAGCGGTGAATAGGTTTGGGAGGAGGGACAAACTGCGTAATCTGATGTCCCGCCCGAGCTTGGTCTGGACTGAGGAGAGTGTTACTTGGGATAGCTGGCCTAACTGTATACAGGATGGCACATGTCAGTGAAAGGGCACCTGCACACATTCACATAACTCTTGCACACACATGTATGAGCCCAAGCAGAATAGTTTAGTCAGTAGTAAACTTTTCACCTCTTGCACAGAGCTTAAACTCCTTACCAGCTGAGAGAGACAAAAAGTGTTGAAGTGGCTCTAGGTGTTTAATATTTCTCAGTCTTTTCTCTAAATATTTGAATTTTTTCTACACTTTGACCTTTTCTGGTCATTCGCTACTAGCTAAATGAATCCTTTTTCTTACAGATATCTATTTTACTGAAGTGTAGTAGCAGGTGACTGAGAGCTGCAACAGGAGGAGGATGGAGACAGAACCAAAGACAGACCCAGAGTCTGAGGTGCCGAACAACGAGGCTAAGACCCCAGACAACAAAGGTCAGGATCTGGAAAACAAGAAAGAGGATCTGGATAACAAAGATGAAGATCTGGACAACATCCTGGTCGAGAGTCTGGACACATCTGAGTTTGAGGGAACAGCTGACCGTCTGGAGCAGCTGATGAAGAGCATGGAAGGGCTTCTGTTGGATGTGGAGCAGCTGCGGAGCCACTGCAGCCACCAGGCCACCGAGCTGTTGCGTGTGGCAGCTGACCTCAAACAGCAACAAGAAGATCTAAAGGCGAGTTACACTGATCTCTCCAGAGAAATGCAGGAGATCATGGATACAGTGGATGACCTATTCAGCACAAAGAGTGCCTTTGAAGACAAAGAAAAACAAGTATAGAAGCTGAACCAGCAGCTCTGAGAGACAGAACATGAGTGACAGACTCAAGTTTTTCAATGTGGAGAAAAACAATACTGTGAGGGGGGAGATTTTGGACTGGGATGTGAGTTTAAGTAAAATTTGGAAGGGATGGGTTTGGGGTGGTGTGTTATGCAAAGGCTTTCATGACTTTGAAATAATATTTTAATGAGATTCTTGAATATAGACTTTTTATTGTGCAGATTGTATGACAGCTACATGCACTGAAATAGAGTTTATAAAATGTATATGCTTAGTTCAAAAAGTTTAATACAATGCAATATACCGATATTACAAATTATAGCCTCAAAAACAACCATAAAGCTTAACCAGCACCTCTTTAGCATAGTTTTAAAAAATTATGAGCTTTACAAAAGTATCTTTTGTTGCTGCGCTTTCAGTCTGGACTGCCATGTTTACACTGCTGTCTTTAACCCTGGTGATAACAAGACCATACAGAGGTACAGCCTGTTGTGTGTGTCAACAAGTTACTCACTGTCTATTCTGCTGCCTCATTTTCCCCTTGCTCACCCACTAACAAATATAAACAAATGGCAGCTATCAGGCATTCTGTGTTGATAGGCTAAAACTAAAGTACTGTATATATATATATATGTATTTTACTCCTGTCAGCCGAATGACTGTCTTCTAGCTTCCAGAATATCAGGAATGTTGCTCTTCACTGATTCCAGGTGGTACATCTCCTATATACTCTTCCCATCCAGGCCAAGCTAAACTGTAGTTTCTCACTAAAATAAACTTAAATATAGCCTTCATGCCATGTGTATCTCCCACTAGCACCTCTACAGTGACCTATTGGTCTGTATTTAGTGGTTTATGGGGTGTGCAAAATGGCAGTCAGTGGTCAGGAATGGGGAACTTCAGGAGATGTTTCAGCCTAGATCACATATTTAGAGTGTATTTTAACTACTTTGTGAACATACTTGCATCAACATTTAAAATGACTGCATGAAACCATTAAATTATGTGTGGTAAAATATTCACTGTTCCATCTTTTTCTTCTTCTTCCTTGCAATGCAATAGACAAAACAATGCTTACATTTCAGTAATAGTCATAAAATGAATAAAGTAAGCAAAAATAGTTGATCCAAAACTTCTAAAACAAAAAAAGGTTTCATGGCCTGAGGGTCTTAAATACAAATAATCTAACCCACAGAAGAAATTACATCTTATGTAGAAAATCAGAAAAGGATTCAAAATCTGTTTCTTTGTGTGGTTGAAATCTGACACTTTATTCTGTGGTGTTGGTGTGTAGAGAGGGCCAGAAGTAGAAATTTGGGTGTGAGTGTCTACCTTCACTTTGGAGGTGCACATCCCTCTGGGCTGCTGGTTGAACTGCTCGCAATTTACTTCAAGAAGGTAAGACAAGATAAGAGAAGACAGAACCTGACCATATTTGTCAGTAGCACGTTTCAGCCATCCAGGGGGAACACTTTGCACATTAAAGGCATGTATTACACTGCATCGAATGGACTAATTGCCCTTTCATCATTTATATTAACTAGATGTGACTTTACTGAAAGCAGGGTTCAGTGTTTTGCCCAAGGACACTTTGACATGTGGACATGTCAGTACTTTAATTCAGATTGAAATCACAAAGAATGTTGAATATGCTATGTCATATGTCATATGTAAAGGAGCTGAACATTTATGACATGTGTCAACATTGATACTGTTTATAGAAACATAGTGCAATGTGCAAGGGATGGTTGGTGGCTAAATGTTCCTGCTTCTATTTTGGTGCTGTCTCTAGCAGGCTTTTAGTGTGTGTTAGTGGTTCGTGGTGGGCTACAGTGTTTAGTGTGAGAGCACTATATATTCCAGCAGCTGAGTGAACAGGGGTTTTGCTTGTTTTTTTCCAGCAGACATGGCCAAATCATGATCTCTGGGGAGAGTTTGGAGCCTATGGGCCCTGCAGCTGCACCTGTGGCAAAGCAATGGCAATGAGAACCAGGAAATGTATCACTTCAAGATAGGACATACAGTGGAGAGGTAGGCTGTTCGGCGGAAAAAACTCTTCTATCAAGACATTTATTGCAGGCCTTCTGACTTTTAATTGAGATTTTTTTCTTTTACTATTTTGGGATTGCCACCACTTGTTCTTTTACTACTCTTCAACTTTTACTTATATAAATATGCCTACTTTCCCCCCCCCCCAGACAATATGTTCCTATATAAACCATTAATAGTTTTAAGGTAGTGTAGTTTAAAGCAAACTTTTATTTCTATGCAAATTTTTATTTAAAGTCCATTATACAACATGAAAAAATATCAACCTACAGCTGATGGGTAAACATACAACTGGATTGTGTGACTTTTGCCAGGTAAAGGAGTCAGCAGAACATGTACTATGTCAGTATCAAGAATATTATTCAGAGATGAAATACTATGAGACAGCTTAAAGCACAGGGAGTAAAACAATTTGATCTCAGGAATTTACTCTGTCATGAAGTTGGGAATTATAATAAATTATCAGTGATTTTGAGAGAATGTTATTATTAGTATTCATAATAATAATAATAATAATTATTATTATTATTAGTAATAGTAGTAGTAAGGTTTCGGGTTCAGACCCCACCCGGGACCTTTCTGTGTTGAGTTTGCATGTTCTCCCCGTGCTTGCTGGGTTCTCTCCGGGTACTCCCGCTTCCTCCCACAGACCAAAGACATGCATCTTAGGTTGATTGGTGTCTCTAAATTGTCCATAGGAGTGCGTGTGTGCGTGTGTGGTTGTTCGTCTATGGGTGCCGGCCGACCCCCGTGACCCCGTTCAGGGATTAAGCGGTAGAAAATGAATGAATGAATGAATAGTAGTAGTAGTAGTAATAATAATAATAATAATAATAATGCAGATAACGCTGGTCAACACTCAAGCATAGTAGGTGGCGGTAATGGACCTTAATGTTAGTATCCACCCGCAATTAAATAAAACGAAGAAGAAGAAGAAGAGGAACCGGAAAGACTTAACACTACATTTCCTCTGAATTTTTTTTTGTGTGCATACATCTCCATCGTATGGCGATTTGACAAGTACTAAACAACGATTTTCTTGCAGTATCATACCTCATTTAAAGAGACAGAATCTTCAGCACAATCATGGTAAGCGTGTGTTGTTTTAATGGCTTCTAAAATACTTGCGGTTTCAGCTATATTAGATTCTGTTAATCTGTCACAGCTAACAAGCTATGAAGCTAATTTTTACTCCTTGTCTAACATTTCTTCTGTTACTTTAAACACCTAACACCATACTTTTAACTTTGGGTCGTAATTAATTTGTTTCTATTTGTTAATTAATGTGTGGGTGAAGTATGCGAATTAACCGTTTACCTATTTTTTGAAACCCCGTGGGTAACTGTAGGGTTTGGATCAGAAACAAAACATCATTCAGACTGCATAATGCAGGGGATTAGGTGTGGCAGAAAATAGCTTACGTTATTTCTTCATTATCTTACAGTCCCACACAATTTTGCTTGTCCAACCAACCAAGAGACCCGAGGGCCGCACATATGCTGACTATGAGTCAGTGAATGAATGTATGGAAGGTGGGTATGAAGCTGTTTAAAAGAGATTTCAGTAATAAATCACAGTGCTGTTCCGTCCTTATATATTTTTTGCAATACTTGTAGGCTAAAATCATCTCTTATTAGCACATGCATGCATATTTAATTGTAGACCTCATATTTTTAAGCAGTGAGTCCCTGTTGTCACTGAGGTCAAACTCATTCAGTGCCTTATTTATCTCATAAATATAAAGAGCTTCTAAAATATAAAGAGCTTCTGACAAGTTACAGTTTAGGATGTGTATGAGGTATTGTGAATGTCTTTTAATGCACTTGTATGTAAAATTATTTTCTATACATGTTTTTATATTTATTTGGGAAGTTTTTAGTTATTGTATGGGATGCATACTGTTACAATTAATACACGATATGCAAACTGCACCTGAACCTGTGACATATGAACTGTAAACCACTCTGTTGAACCACTGAAGTGACCACCGCTGTTGTAAAAAACAATGATCACAGCTACCTAAATTGTTAATTTCCTAGATTTATCAGTTTAGCTTTATAATTTTCTTCTTTCATTTACAATCTCTCTAATCAACCTTATCACCTGGTTGTAAAAGCTTTGTATGATGCACACTCTTGGAAATACTTTTGCTTCTTTTCAGCATGTACCTCTCTTCCAGGTGTTTGCAAAATGTATGAAGAGCATCTGAAGAGGATGAATCCAAACAGTCCCTCCATCACTTACGACATCAGTCAGTTGTTTGACTTTATTGATGACTTGGCAGATCTGAGCTGTCTTATGTAAGTGTGATTTGGCTGGTAAATGCCTATTGATCTCAATAAAAATCAGCCTTGCAACATGTTGAACACCTCCAGTAAAATATATTATTTATTATGCAGGTACAGAGCTGACACCCAAACATACCAACCTTACAACAAAGACTGGATCAAGGAGAAGATATATGTCCTGCTGCGGCATCAGGCTCAACAATCGGCAAAGTAACGGCATCAGTCACAGGTTGTCCCATTACACGCACCTGAAAGGCGTTTACGCTCCATTTTATATTAAATGTGTATATATATATATATCTATGTAAAAAGACATTGCCGATTTGACAAGGGTAGGCTTTCATTTTATACTATAAATTGGGAAAGGACATGGTTTGAAAAATGGGATAAGTCAGACATTTTGAGCTTGAGCCATGTTTCATAGCATAGAGTACGTACTACCAGTCAGTAGTTTGGACACACGTTCTCATTCTCAGAGTTTTGACTGGTAGTGACCAGAGTGGGGTTTAAGGACTGCACTTCAACCAGCAGGCACAGAGAAGGGTCCCTGCTGGTTGAAATGCTACACAGGTTATATAAAATTGTTATAAAAATTTTTTTTGTCAAATATTTAGTAATGTGCTTTGTTTTCCCATAAGCTATGTGACATGATTTTGTAGACCTTAACTAAGCAGTTGGATGTGAACATGCTGGGGATTTTGATATTGGTGATTTATTTTTGAATATGAAATTACTGCAAAATGACTCGCCCATTAATTTAACAGGTTCAAATGGTTTTTCTTTTACATATTTCATCTATTATTGTTACTGTAGCTTACACTCACAATGTAAAATTGTTTTTGTAAACATTTACCTTTTCATTGAACTTTATTTCAACTATCCCTGTTGCTGTTTACTTTGTTTTAAACAAAATAAACTATTGTCATATGACTGGACTCCACTGAGTATACAACCTTTAGCACATGAAATTTTAGATATAAATTGATAGTCCACTAGGACCAACAGATACGTGTCGGATTAGACTACCGGCTGATTATGATGCAGCCTCGCAGGACGGCGAGTTACGTAAAATTTACTGGGCAGGATGAGTGCTCGATTTCTGCTCATCACTATCAGAAACTGAATTTCTACTTGAGTTACTGTACCTTTAAATGTGGCGGGCTGCCCTGTTTTTGCTGTGCTGGAAACCCCGTACTGACTCTGAAGGGACCCAAGATGGCGGAATACTCACGGGGGGGGGGGGGCTAGCAATTATCTGAGCAAGACCTCGGGAATGAATGGCAAATAACATTCTAATGTAAAGCGTAGCCTTTAAATAATTATACGACTACAGTTTGTTGGTTCGCATAAATTTTGGGATGCAGCAATACCAGTAAGGAGAGAGTGATCTCCCCGCGGCCCCGAGCCAGAACATGGCGGAACACTTGGGGAAGAAATAGCGGCTAACGCTAGCTAGCTGGCGTATTATTCAGTTAGAAAGATTGGTCCGGAATAAACACCGTGTCTGTGTCACGCAAGTGCGATATAATGTTATCGGTACACAACTTCATTTGGCTTCATAATGGTGTTTAATGTAGAATATTCAGAGCGTAGGCAGTTAACGTAACCTACTAGCCAGCTAGTTAACTCGTTAGTTTTGCTAGCTAACGTACCTGGCTAAGGTTGCACACAAGGGTTCAAACTACTACTAAGTAGGCAGTGTTGTGGCAGCCATTGGTCGTAGCTTATTCCGAATGTCCCTAACCTAACTCGGCTATAAGATAGGGGTCTGTAATGTTTGTTAGGGTTTATTTTCTCGACTAACACTTTAGCAAACGTCTTTGCCATCCGCATTGAGAATTAGACTGTCATTAACTTGCTGCAATGGTTTGTGTGTTATGTTGCCTCAAACTGTTGAGATAAATCTTCAGGCAGCTTGTCTGAAAACAATCAGACATTGTAGTTAGAACAACAGAGACCTTTCTGGATATTCGTCCAGGTCTTCCACTTGTATGCTACTTCAAATAACTTAGTCTTATTGACCTGTTACACAAGTCAGTACTGGTAGAAGAGAACTGGTGTTTTAAAAAAAAGTGATTTGAAGTTTTGGGGTTACTGGGTGAAACAAACACCCTATAAGAACCAAGAAGGTCCGGAAGGGGGGAGTTGTTTACAGCCAGGATGACGGACACTCGTCGACGAGTCAAAGTCTATACCCTCAATGAGGACAGACAGTGGGATGACCGTGGGACCGGGCACGTCTCCTCGGGTTATGTGGAGCGACTGAAAGGCACGTCTCTACTAGTCCGAGCAGAGAGTGATGGTAAGTTGACAGTCTACAGCCACAGGCATGGCATATGCCTAGGTAGTATTTGTTTGTTATGTTTGAGCACTGTTTCAGTTGCTATGTGATTACTTTATATCAACAAATGCCACTGATTTATCTTAACCAGCTAGGGATATGAATGTCACCCTCATTTGTATACATTTAATACCCTAACCTACCTTCTGAATGAAAGTAAGTTTGATAACACTTGGTGGGCCTTCGTTTTGAACCTGCTAGGTTCCCTGTTGCTGGAGTCCAAAATCAACCCAAACACACCCTACCAGAAACAGCAGGTCAGTACATAGCATGGTGTACTATACCCATGTAGAATATTAATTCCCTTCTCTGTGTACTAATTGTAAATTGGACTTGTTTCCCCCCCCCCAAGGATACATTGATAGTATGGTCAGAGGCTGAAAATTATGATCTGGCACTCAGCTTCCAAGAGAAGGCTGGCTGTGATGAAATCTGGGAGAAAATATGCCAGGTAACTACACTTCTTTTTGCGTGGGTGTGTGTTTGTCTGCTCCATCTGTGAATGCATTTGATATCAAGTGTATTTGTGGTGATAGTTTCTTTAAGTAGCTGCATCCTACATATTCACCTCATTGTTAAGGTGCAGGGAAAGGACCCATCAGTGGACATCACCCAGGATGTGGTGGATGAGTCTGAGGAGGAGCGCTTTGATGACATGTCATCGCCAGGTCTGGAGTTACCGCCCTGTGAACTGAACC
>NW_018127889.1:812391-830993 GCF_001952655.1 Monopterus albus | reverse complement strand
GGCACTCCCATCACCATTGCGACGTGAGAAATTGGCACTGGCTGTGGAGAATGAGGGGTACATTCGCAAGCTCCTGGAACTTTTCCATGTATGTGAGGATTTGGAGAACAGGGAGGGACTGCATCACCTGTACGAAATCATTAAAGGCATCTTCTTACTCAATCGTACTGCACTCTTTGAAGTTATGTTCTCCGACGAGTGCATCATGGATGTTATTGGTTGTTTGGAGTTTGACCCAGCACTCCCACAGCCACGCCGGCATCGGGAGTTTCTCACTAAGACAGCTCGCTTTAAGGAGGTGATCCCCATCTCTGATCCTGAACTGCGTCAGAAAATACACCAGACATATCGGGTGCAGTATATTCAGGACATGGTGCTGCCCACACCCTCTGTTTTTGAGGAAAACATGCTGTCAACCTTGCACTCCTTCATCTTCTTCAACAAGGTGGAGATTGTGGGAATGCTACAGGTGAGATGGGCAGATATGCATATGTGTGTCTCCATTGAAAGGTCTTTTGTTCTGCTTAGATGAGGTGCATGTATACATCACATTTTCACATCAAAAATTTCCTCAAAGCAAATAATACAAATGTGTATTTGAACCTAATACAAGTTTTACAAACAGTCAACCCTGTGATAAGATCAAAATGCAAATGGAGAGTATTAAAAATAGTGTTTGTGCAGTGAGCTCTGGAAGTTAGAGTAGTTGTATTGTTCAAAGGTTTTATTATTGACTGATTGTACTTTACTCAGTCTGAGTTTGTCTGCTTGTCTTTTATGGTCATGTGACCTTTTTGTTTTTGTACTGTGTCAACTCAGCAGTGTTTGTGTATGGCCATCTCCATAGAGATCGAGAAGAGTTGTGTAAATCAGTTATGCTGTACTTGAGGAAAACTGAAAGTGGCACACTGTTGACTCTTGTACATTGTGCTGTGTGAAGTTAGGACGTCAAACACTACTTTCCTTCCTTATCATGCGGCAAAATGAACAAACCCAGTGTTTTTGACATTTAAACTACCACTTGATATACTGGATTGCAGATCATTAAATGAACTTGGTTTTCAATTTTTATTTTTATGTCTTACACCAACAGTCAAAAGATTGGACACAGGTAGTGCATATACAAAATTATCAAATATTTTATATACAGCAGATTTTTGTCATGTAAACTCTACTATTCAATAACAGCAAACAATTTGTTTGCTTATTTCTGTTATGAATTGAATTTAAAGAGGTCTTTCTAGTGAAAGATTTTTGTCACACTTTAAGTGCTTCAAAATAAGTCACCGGTAAATGTGTTGACACTTATTTTTGTTTTCTGGTTATTTGCATGTGATTCTCATTGTAGATGTATGATAACTTTGTTTCAAGACATTTGATTAAGTGCACAATTAATCCTGGAATTATTAGGCTTAGGGTTGTCATTTTCTTCCCCTTCCCCTTATTCTTATTTGTTCACTATGTGGTACTCACTCCCTCTCATCTCCCCTTCCGTTTTGATGTCAGGATGATGAGAAGTTCCTGACAGACCTTTTTGCACAGTTAACAGATGAGGCTACTGATGATGACAAAAGGCACGAACTGGTATGCTCAGATTTTTCTTTTTTAATTCAGTACTGTAATCTTTTTTCTTGTCCCTTGTTTCATAGAGTCATTTTTGTTTCTGCCTAATAGGTGAACTTCCTAAAGGAATTCTGTGCATTCTCACAAACGTTACAACCTCAAAACAGGGACGCTTTCTTCAAGACGTTGTCAAACATGGGCATTCTACCTGCATTAGAGGTCATACTGGTGAGTGCAGTGATGCTGATATACAATCAGAATTAAAAGACAATTAAATTAGAGAGACTAAAACCAACAATGAATTTCTTGTGCCTACCTTAATGTCTGTGAATTCAAAACCAGGTTTAGTTTATTCATCTCAAAGCTATTAAAATCACACCAGTGAGCCACATCACTGCACTGGGTGACATGTTTTTTCAGTGAACAACAATGGAGTTCAACAGCAGATTCACAAATATGGTGAGCACACAAAATTGTTGGTTTTAGTCTCTGTATGGGATTTGTGAAAAATAACCAAAAAACAGGAAATCACTGACATTGTCCTTTTGGTTTATTGGGGGAGTTTGTTCAGGCATAAAAGGAATTTGTCTCTTGTCAGTAGCTTTGGTTGTGGTTGGTAAAACTCTATACCTGTTTTATACAATCCTGTTTGGTTGCCAGGGACTGTACACAACACCAAAACACCTTGTTGAGAAAACAGAACTTGATTCCTCTGTGGGGATTATGTTGCACTATGTTTTGACTGAGGAGGTAATTTCATGATTTGTATTTTTTGTGTGCAGCTCCAGTCCAACTGAATGACACAAAGTTTGTTTCTTGTTTAAGGATATTTTCATATTTGCTCAATTTCATCTTCTTGCATAGACTATGACACAGCATTTTTTGCTTGAACAAGACAAATGGAATCCAGTGCAACTTTTTTGTCTCTATAGCCTTAAACCCTGAGGCTTGCCATTTAGCATATACTGTATAGTTAAGTACACATGGAAATGAAAGAGTCCGGGTAAAGAAGAATGTGTAGGAAGGAACATTTTCTGGTTTGGAGTTGTATTATAGTTGAATTGTCTTCCCACATCTTGTCAGACACTTGCTGAACTGATGCATTTAATCATCCTAAGGCGTATTATCTGTCAGTAGAATAAACTCTTGGGTGGTGTTCAGCTACACTGAGATCCAGTTTCCAATACATTCAGAGGTGGCAAGACCACATTCATGATCAGTTATGTGTGGATGTACCACAGTTTTGATATTATAAACATCCTTAACTGTGCAGGTGCAAAACAGAAGAATAAATGGTAGACTGCAGTGTGTGTAGTGTGCTTGTGGGGTGGGGAGTCCACCTGAATAGAAGATGCCCTTGTACTACTTTTCATTCAAGGATAATATATTTTACTAATTGATTAAGCAATCTGATCACCGATCACTCTCAAATGTCATGTGTAGATTGTGTGTCATGGTCAGGGCTTTATGTACAGCTCATTTGTTTGTAATTTAAAGAACGGAGATTGTTACTTCTCTTAAAGAAAAACAATATATTAAAACTCCAAAACACTTTAAGTGCACAGTAGATGTCATGGCGTATCTTGAATTGTTTTTATCTTAATATCTTCTGTCCAGTTTTTCTTTTTGGTTGGACAGTTTGGTTTTACTACTTTTTACTGCAGGCGAACAAACAAGAAAAATGGATCTGATGCAAGAGAACAGATTAGACAGCCAAGTACACTTTGTTCCCAGACAAAATAAAATAGCAGGGTTCCCTGCGTCTAGACTAGCCACCCTTTGAGCATGCAATTGCTTACGCTCTTGCTTGTACCCTAAAGTTCCTCCCATTAACCTGTTTGATTACATTTTGTGAAAAACCTAACCTTGCAAGTGTAACTTTGCCAGATCTGGGAAATGACTTCTAACACGTGAATAATAAAGGCTCAAATAGTTATTAGATTGGCCATGAAGCTTAATGAGCCTGGATATTTCCTGGATATTATTTTTGAACTGGCTATCAGAACTCATCCGTACTTGTTGCATATAACACTTGTACAACTTTTGGACATACAGACATATGTGAGAGTGATACCTGCTTCCCCCCTCCTTCCTGTTGACACTCGGCCATAGAAGTAAATAGAGAAGAAGAACAGGGGGATAAAGTCCGGTGAAAGTGTAATTAAATGTGGCTGGATCCATTTCTTATTAGCATTTTTGTTTTAGTATAGTTTTTCATGTTACACTTGATTCATCCACGAGAGGAAATTCATAAGCCACTGATAAATGTAATGTGTCTTCATGAAACAGGGAATGGATGACGTTCAGGTGCGTGGGGCAGCAACAGATATCTTCTCTTATCTGGTGGAATACAACCCCTCAATGGTACGCGAGTTTGTTATGCAGGAGTCTCAGCAGAATGACGATGTGAGTACACGAGAGGTATCATCAGAATATGAGTATCATACAGTTGAAATAAATGTGTGTTATGTTACTAATGAATATTTATATTTCTTTCAGGACATTCTCCTGATCAACCTGATCATAGAACATATGATATGTGATACAGACCCAGAACTAGGGGGGGCAGTGCAGCTGATGGGCTTGTTACGGACTCTGGTGGACCCAGAGAACATGCTGGCTACTGCAAATGTGAGTTTGCATGCAGTGCATATCAGTTTATACTCAAAATGATCAACCATAATCCTGAGCAGAGAATTTGATATTAAGTGCAGATCCAGCCTGAAGGTGGTTTAGAGGTGTTTTTGTTTTGTTTGTTTTTTGCTTGATGAATTTTGTTCAGTCAAACGGATCTTAAATTTTTTTCCTCCTTGCTGTGAACAACTATGCTATTGTCTTTGGTAAATGTAAATCACATGTAGAGCTCAGATCAGTGTGTCTTTTTTTTTTCTTTTTTCCACCTTGTCCTTGTAAGTGTATCTTCAGGTCTGCTAAAAGTTAGCCTTAATAAGCTAACCATCCTGAGTCAGGACATGCTGTAAACTGCAGCGCATTTATGGGACTGTCATGACTCAGTGCAGTTAATATAACCAGTTATCATCAACATTCTTAACCTTACCACTTAGAACAAGTAACTTCTTCATACATGTAACATTTAGCGTCGATGTACATATTTACCGAGAAAAGGAGCAAATACAGAGACTGACTTTGGGATTTCAAGAATCGCTATTGAATCGTTCAAATAAGAATCTCAATAGTAAAATCTATATTTTTAGGCTGAAGATCTGCACTTTCAGTATTGGTTTTAAGTGTTGGGAGCTGTGAAAGCATTGCAGTACATATCAAAGATCCACTATTCAGAAAAATGTTCTTCTTTGCAGAAAACAGAAAAGACAGAGTTCCTGAGTTTCTTCTACAAGCACTGTATGCATGTCCTCTCAGCTCCACTACTGGCCAACACCACAGAGGACAAACCTAGCAAAGGTAATAGATATCGTCTTTCTTTGTTTTTGTTTTTTTATATATATAATTTTATCAACAGTTATTGTAGGTTGTTTATTTCCTTCTGTTTTCCTGTAGATGATTTTCAAACATCACAGTTGCTGGCCTTGATTTTGGAATTGCTGACATTTTGTGTTGAGCACCACACCTATCACATCAAGAACTACATCATCAACAAAGACATTCTCAGGAGGGTACTGGTGCTCACTGCCTCTCAGCATGCCTTCCTAGCACTATGTGAGTCAAGCATATTTGATTTAATTGATTTGATTTATTCTTTCTTTCAAGCATGTAAAGACAGTTGATATGTCAACACGCATAATTTTACACATATCCAACAAATGCTAATCCAATATCAATGTGCTTATACCTAGTACATGCTTGAATGGAGTAGGAAGAAGTCAGACTTATCCAGTCCTACCCCATGACATCATCTTACAAGAAGGATCTAATGGTACTTACTGATCTCTGGTCAGGTTCAGGTGATGAGCCCTTCTCTGCAATTCTTCTCCTGTAAGACAGAGTCCAGAATTATTTCTGAAAAACAGTTGCTATTTTTAAAAACATATCATCATGTTTAATGTTAATATCATAAAGCACAGACCACACAATTCCTCCTGAACTCCACATTTTTAAAACCTAAATTCCTTAGATTTCTCTAGATCTTACAGTGATACTTCTCTGTCAGCAACAAAGTGCATTTAAATTTTGAATTCCACCAGGTAATAAATTGTTCCTGGCTTTATACATAAACACAGCAGTCTTATATCCCACTAAATCAAAACATTTTAACAATTTAGACTGTATGAAAGCTCCATTGGTGTGATCCCTATACCCCATCTTATGCACAATTCTTATCGCTCTTTTTTGTAATATATACAATGGTTGAAGTGAGCTTTTGTAAGTGTTTCCCCAGTTTTCAACGCAATACTCTAAGTATGGTAAAATCAATGAAGAATACAAAATACGTAGTGCTTTCCCGTCCAAAATATATCTAACCCTTGCCAATATCAATATATTTTTTGCTATTTTGTGCTGAACATATCTGATATGAGATTTCCAGGAGAATTTGTCATCAACTATGACAAATACTCAATATCAATAGATACGTAGATCTTTAATTATTAGTACTTGTCAACTCAGATGAGATTTTGCACCATTAAAGTTTTAAAAAGTCTATTTGTAACATGAATGAAGAGGTGTGTATTTCCGTATGCCTAGGTGCCCTGCGTTTCATGCGGAGGATCATTGGTCTGAAGGATGAGTTCTACAATCGCTACATTATGAGAAACTTTCTCTTTGAGCCTGTCATTAAGGCCTTCCTCAACAACGGCTCACGCTACAATCTCATGAACTCAGCCATCATTGAGATGTTTGAGTATGTCCGTGTGGTGAGTACTGGTTGACTCTTGGTGCTGCGATTGTGCTTTCACTTTGATTCACTTTGATTCTGTTGTTAAACATTTACATAGGATTGTCACCATTTTCCTGTTTCTAAAGACAATTTTTTTCCATTCAAATTTTGTAAAAAAAAAAAAAAATTGTGAATTGATTGTGAATTTACAAGGGGAATTTTATTTAATGTTAACACTTAAATATCAGTTAAATCACCAAGCCCTAAAGTTCACCATCAGGCTCTAACCTCCTGCTTGGCTTGGTTTAGGAAAATGCTTGGTGATAATTGTCATTTTCATACACTCAAAAAATCCGTACTGTTTTTGATTGTGATTACACTGATTGTAAATAATGGTACATACAATCATTTACAGCCATTGATCTCTCTCCATTTCTCTACTTTGCTCATTTTCTCTTTACTTTGTTCCTTCTGCTCTGGATCTACCCTTAAACTATAACTCTAAACAATCCATCTTCTTCCCTTTCCATAACTTCCTCCTAATTTTTCCCTTCAACTGGGTCTCTACCCATGTCTCTCTCCTTCCATTGCTCCTAGGAGGATGTGAAGTCTCTGACAGCTCATATAGTAGAGAACTACTGGAAAGCTCTGGAGGATGTGGATTACGTCCAGACCTTTAAGGGCCTAAAGCTGCGATATGAACAGCAGCGAGAGAGGCAAGACAACCCCAAATTGGATAGGTGAGAAAATCAGACTTCCTGTACTTCTCCTGTCACTAATGAGTAAATGAGTGAGGTATTAAATGGTCTTGTATTGGTCTTAAAATTATTTTAAATGCAGTTTTTTGTGCATAGTTTTTGGGAGTCATTTTCTGTCACAGTACCATTGTGTCCAATGAGTGTGGTCCCCATTCTGATTGTACCATCCTTCTGAAATTCAGCCTGTACACCCTGTACTAGACTGAGTCTATAAAAGCAAAGGTTGTGCAGCAAACATCAGCTAAACACTGAACATAGAAACGATGAGTGCTGAGGCTAATGGCTAAGATTGTGCAGTGTTTATAGGTGCTTATGGACCGGATGAACTTTTTCATAGTTCACAGAACTATTGGGAAAAGTACCCATTTTGTTGTGTTTTCGCGCTGCAGGACCAGAGAAGGATAATAGTTCTTAGAACACTGTTTTGAGGGACTTTTTAGCTCCTACTCTATGACTAATGCATGTGTATATTGACTGGAGCACTGTTGTCATTTTTAAAAAATCGTGCGATCGATAGTCATGGCCAGCATCATGGGGAACTGCACTCTGCCAACAGAAACCTCTGCAGAGGGTTAGTGGCTCCTTGTATAATTAATTTTAGCAACATACTGTAAAAAGTAAATACTTAACGGTACTGTAACATCGTTTACTTTTGAGCTTGTTGGCTAAACGCTAAAAGTAAGCGAGGTTAATGTTATGTTATCTTAGCATTCCTACTGGTGGTGTGAATGCAAACAGAAAAAGGTGTGTAGTTCTTGTGGGAACTAAATCCCTAGAACTGTTTATTCTGAAAGTACCATATGATGCTGACCTAAGTGAACACAGTCAAATCAGAAAGTGAAGTGGTATAAAACATGTCACTTAAGTGTAGTATTGCATTGGCACAGCTTAAACTCTGCATACCTGTCAACAATGCCAAATGTTTCCTTTTCCTTTTTTAAATCTTACTTTTCATCTTGAGTATATTTTTTTGAGTGACACCTTTTCATTCAAATGCTGTTCAAGAGACTTTACATCAGTTTGTTTGTACATTTCATATAGTCATGGTTTACAGTGAAAATGCCCACAGCTGAGTGATAATATGCAGTATGATTGTCCAGTCACATAGGACAATAGTTAGCTTAGACTGAACAAATGGTTTGTCACTATGTGGTCTAGCACAAATGTAGTGCACCACTGCAAATTAATGCCAGTATGATGCAGCAAAAGTAGCAATTGTTAAATGTAGATTGTAAAAGTTGTCATATATGCATGCTTCCCTAGAAAGGAGAGATGCCAACAAAATTAATTTGGCATTATCAAAGGATATGTTTCTGTATGAGCCAAGAGTTAGGACTCACATTATGAAACACTATGGCTGTGTGAAAAATCACTCCTTACTCACTATATATAGTGTGTTCACCATGCTGTAGTGGTGTCCGAATGGTGAGTGGCTGAATCTGTCCACTATACAGTGCACTCAAAAATTCTACAGTGGGACATAAAAAGTAGTGTACATGCCCTGTACACTACTTTCTGCTAACAATCCCACAATGCAACTCGACACATTTTATCGGATGAAAAAACAGGGTTCTACAGCTGTTAGTGATGATGAGAAATGCCTATAATTAGCGGGTGTCCGAAATCTCAATTTACTGAGTGAGCTATGGTGCATTATATAGGAAGTAGTGAATGAGTAAATGAGGGAGTAATTTCAGACACAGCCTATGTGAAAATACACAAGTATTACAGATTTCAGCTACAAAGCTGTGCATTGTCCTCTCTAGCATGCGGTCTATCCTGAGGAACCATCGCTTCCGTCGTGATGCACGAACGCTGGAGGATGAAGAGGAGATGTGGTTCAACACAGATGAGGATGACCTTGAAGATGGTGAGGCAGTGGTTCCTCCATCTGATAAGATGAAGAGCGAGGAAGACCTCATGGAACCTATAAGCAAGTTCATGGAGAGAAAGAAATGTACGTATGAGAAAGCTGTTTTTTACTCTTTGAAAATATGTTGGGAGAAGCCGCAGTTCGAGAGAAGCATGCTTTAGTTGCAGTAGTTGTTAGAGGCCAGGATCTTTTTATGAGTGATTGTAAATGGTTAATAGCTTTAAAATTGACAACTCTGTGTTTGGTATGTGAGGATTCTTAATCACTCTTCGATAGATGTGAGCTTCAACTGTTATGAGGTTCACATTACAGAAAGATAATGTAAAGGGTAGCACGTTTTTCTTTTGTTGTATGTTTGTATTGTGATTGCATGGGAAGGCAAGGTAGCCTAAAAGGGTACATTTCTGACCATTTCTTGTCTACTTAACTGTTTTTACCCCCAGTGAAAGACACAGAGGACAAGGAAGTATTGGGGAAGTCGAGCTTGTCAGGCAGACAGAATCCCAGCTTCAAACTCTCCTTTTCTGGCTCCACTAAAACCAACCTGTCAAGCCCCCCTTCATCTGCCTCATTGAACCCAGGTTCTCCGGGATCACCGGGGTCACTGGGCTCAGGTGCACGGAGCTCATCCCCCACCACAACTGTAACCACAAAGGTACATGTCAGCATGTTAAATGTGCAGGTGTAGGTTGGTTAAGACAGGTCCTATGTGCACTGTTAGAGTGGAGTTTCTTTAAAGATGCATTCAGAAGACAAAGACAAAAACTACTTTACACAATGTCTGTTCTGTTTCCAGCACTACTTAAGTGAAGGTTGAATTTGGTGAAAATTGAGCTTTGATTATGATTTTCACACTTAATCTGTCAGTTTTCACACAACTCCCACAATCCTTGTGTATTGGAGAGAATGGTCACCAGTGTGCCATTGGACTGTACTGATTTGTGCTTGATAGCTTTATTTAAACAATGGAGAAACAAAGGGAGAGAATAAAGAAGGGCTCATGAAGAAAGCCATGTGATTTACATTTACCAAAGACAATAGCATAGTTGTTCACAGAAAGGAGGAAAATTGAGATGAAATGAGAACAATGAAAAAGAGTAAAAGAGCCTCAAAATTTACTAGATACAAGATGAGACAAACACTGGAGACATGAGTTGTAGAGTGATGGTATTTGGGCTTCAGTAATCATGAAAGTGGTGTTCACTTGGGAAAATTATCTTGCTGAACAAAATGTATATGCATCAAACTTTTGTCACAGAACAAATTTTCCACAATAATCCAAAAGCCTGTGGAGGAATTCCATTGGCAAACGAGGGTGATGCTAACTTCCAGGTTGGCCTACAGAAAAATGTCATCCCTATGCACTCTGTTATTGCAATCAAAAAAAATCTGTCGTTACTCTAATTGACCAGGATAGTTGGGTTCACAATGTGTGGCTTGTCTTCTTCAGGGAGGTTTAGTGGGACTGGTGGACTATCCTGATGATGATGATGAGGAAGAGGAAGAAGAGGATGAAGATGGGGACAATAAAGAGGACCCTCTGCCACCCTCCAAGAAATCCAAACTGAGCTCGTAAAGCAGCACCACTGTCTCAGCTTGTGTTCTGCTTAGACAGTTTCGATGCATAGACTTTACACAGGAATGATCAAACTTGTAAACAAAATGAGTGAATGAAAGCCACCCCTCGGATCAGCGGGTGGCTGAAAGAGGAGCAGACTGTGAACAGATTTGAAGCCTCCTCAGACTAGCCCCATTGTTACAAGTGCCAATCAGATAACCAGGAGTGAAAAACTGTCTGAAAAGTGGAACAGACAAGTGAAAGTTTGGGGGGAAAAGATGACTCAAAAAAAGATCGCCAGTGGACTCAGAATGAGACCGAGTGAAGTTTGGTAATTTAGCAACTGGAGGAAAAGACCACATACAAAAACATGTGCACGCAGACTGAGATCCCAGAGAGTTTGAGGGCTTGGACCATAACCCACCGCTCCCCCCCCATCTCAGGGAAGGACATCACAGTGGCCCAAATGGGTCAGCCAATTCAGACCCAGAAATACCACTCGCACCCCCACCTTCTCAGAATCTACTTCCTCCCTGTTCCTTTCTGCTTCTTTTCTTCTCAGCTCCTTCTCTCTCCCCTTGTTTGTTGCTTTTTGTCCTTTTAAGTTAGTATATAGGACCAGACATGAGGCAGCATGTGGCAAAGAGCTGTCCTTGTCGTTTGATGATGTCATCAGTGTCGTTGTTCCTCAGCAGACATTCTTTCTCTCAAGAGAAAAAAGCCAGCAGTTTCTTTATTAGTTTCTTTTTGTTCTTTATTTGTCTCAATCGTTCTCCTGTTTTTTTGTAAATGACTACAAAAAAAAACCTGCCTTTAAATGTTCAGGACGTTTTCAGTCACACTTGAACAGGTTTTTAAAGACCTCAGTAGGTGAGCTAGTTTTACCCTTTTTGCCCTTTGAAACTGCAAATTTTTTTGGAGAATTTGTAATCCCGTCTTGATTAAAGATTGAGTGGAATTCTAGATGTGATGAATTTTGTCATATCTTCTCTTTTTTTTTCCTTTTACATGAGTGTACACTTAGTTGTTCGGAATATTTGGGACCATTAAAATGATCTTTGCTGTAAGATGTCCTACTACCCTTTTGTCCTAGTAACTCAAACTTTTCCTTGCTGCATCTTAGGGTCATAGTTATTTTCCAGCACAACCCTAGTATTTTTAGCACAGGCAGTGACATCAGGTTCAACATGGTGCTATAAATCATAAGGCATGCCATACTCTGAATGGCCATTCCACTTAAAACATTTGAGTAGTAAATAAAAGTGTTTTGCTTTTTGAAAATTTCCTACTGACACACACTTAAGTGTCAGGTTTTCTGTGCCATTAAATCTCCAGTATCTAATTTAGTACTTATTTTTGTGGATGTCCTTATGATCCACCAGGTGGCACCCTTAGCCCATAAAAGAATTATGAAGAAGGAGTTTTGCCTGCCCTCCATACTCAAGTAAATTGTACTTTAACTCTTGACATAAATATGTTTTGGATGGTGTCATTTTAGCACAGTTTAGGATAACACTGAAAATATTTTGAGCCTTTTGATGCAAGTGGTTTGGTTCTATCCTTACAGTACTATGACATGGCTGTAATCTGATCTGTACTGGTTTAGCAAATGGAGAAATTTGATTGGTGGATAGTTTACAGATGGATCCTCTTGACATGTGGTGATAAAGTGTTAAACTGGTGCTGCATTCCATAGTATTATTATGAAATCAAACTTTAGATTTAGATTAGATGATTGGTGACAAGTTCAAGAGTGCATACGATTATTTTTTATCTAATGACATTATTCAGTTTGACAAAAGGTAGTATTGGCGTGTTTTTACCGTTGCATACTCCAGTTTTGAGCCACAGCACTCTGCTAGACTTAAATGAGTAAAAATACTGTAGTTTGGAAAAAATGTCAGCACCTCACTGCTTATGTGTTTGCCTCAGTGGGAGTTTGAGTACAACTCAAAAACAAACAGCATCGAGGACACCAAGGAGTCACTGTGTTGTCCCTCCAAGTGTATTGTGGCCTTCACACACTGCTTATTAATTAAAACCCAACAGAAGCGGATCACTTGGTGCTCAGTGTGCAACAAGAGCCTTCGCACAACGCCTATTAAGATTCCCATTCACATGAAAGCCATCTCCAGACAACGACAGCTTTTCAAGTGCAGCCCTCCCTGCCTGCCTCTGTTTGCTCCTCAGCAGGAGTGTGCCTGTATGTGTGTGTGTGTGTGTGTGTGTGTGAGTGATTTCCCTCTCTGCCACTGGAGAGACCAGCCTTCTCCTGGTGCCAGCCTCTGCTCCATCAGGATGTCGGCTCTGCTCTGGTGCCAAAAGGCGCTCACCCGGCTCTGCCTGCCTGTATGTCTGCCAGACTGAGGAGTACCCATCAGAGACGCTGCTGTCCAGCTTCCTGCTGGTCCAATGAAAAGCTTCTTTGACAGCTCTCCTGATTGACTCGCCCCCTTGAACATCCAGTCTGCCAGTTATCAACGTTCTCTGGAGTGAGCACATCAGTAGATACACATAACCATAATCATCACATATGACAAGCAAGGGGTGAAACCAGGAATTATCCTGTCGCCATGGTCGGAAACACTGAGTTAACTAACACACTTCCAGATATTTTATAGACTCTAATCTGAGTACAATGAGAAGTTTTATCACTCCTTTAGAGTGTCAGAGCAGAACATGATGGTTGCAGTAGAAATAACTACATTTTACTGTAAACTATAACTTAATTTGACTTTATGTTCCATTTTGACTCAACACAGTTAATCTTGACAGTTCAATCCTGACATTAGAACAGTACTTAACAAAAACAGTCCCAGCTTGAAGCTGACTTACTTGCTTGTGGATCTTTTGACTATATCAGACTGTCATTATCATGTTTGCTCACTTGTCAGAGAACTGTAGACATCCAGACTTCCCCTATCATGATAATAAACACTGGAGCCTTCTGGGGGACGTGCTGAGACCCCTGCTGCTCACACTTAAGACACATTCTGCCAAATCCAGCACTAATCACAGTGTCAAGTTCACAGATGATGCAGCTGTGGTGGAACGAGGTGGAACAAGTAGTCCACTTTTCTAAGCTTGGCACTCAGGATGTTTGAACCTGAACAGTTAGATTGTACCTCAAAAATTTTACGTGATTTACTTCATGTTTTTATAGAATAAATTTTTCTTAGTGTGTTTCTCTGGCTAACGAGAAATGTCTTTTGTTTCATATTTGATTAGAATGACAACTAAATGAATAAATCTGAATCTGTATGCTACAGATTTTGGTTTGTTGAAGGTACATCAGCAGTTTTACATTTTCCCAACCATGCCAATGTGCCACTCTTATCATACATTATTGTTGTTGTTCATTTTTAAACATTTTTTACACCTGTTTTGTTACATATTTTCAGGTTCTAGTTGCAACTGTTTCATAACTGTGCCTTTACCAAAAAAACTCAGTAATGTTTACATTAGTGCTGACCTCTCGTTTTTTAAGCATGCAGATATTTTCAGATTATCAAATCTTGTGTTGCTGCCATGTTTGTGCTGTTTTTCAATAAGCTAGAACATGTTTTTTGGATGCTAGTGTGCTGGTAGTTCTTCATAAGTTGTTTTTTTTTTTTTACACTTCATATAGATAGCTCTATTATGAAATAAACTTTTGATTTGAACCTGCAGTATAGGCTACAGCAGAACGAGGCGATCTGTAGGGGGCGGTAGAGACCACTTATGGAGCTAGAGCCGTAGAAAATCAACGAAGAAGCAGAAGAAGAGTCACGTGGTTTTGGGTTTTAAATCGTTTGTGGTCCGTCTCGGTTTTCCCTCCAAATTTCCAGTTTTCTGTGCTTCACCTTGGTGTTTGTGAAGGAGCCTGCTGCTCTTAAAAAGACATAACAACGATATATTATTTTAATCCCATGTAATCCTGGTAACCAAGCCAGGATATGAAATAGGAAATGTGGCACACATGCGGTTTTCGGAAATCCCAGTCGAGGTTGTCAAAACACTCTCACAAAGTCCACCTTCAGGTACCCCCACTTGTTTTCGGGGCATACAATGACCTGTGTTTCCCCGGGACAAAGTCCTCTCTGTGTCCGCCGGAGCTCCCCCGCTTTGATGGAGGCGATTGGCCGTGTTCAGCACAGCACGTCCGCCGCTGTGTGTGATTAATCATCGTGTTAAACGCTGGAGCTCAGCGTGCCTGAGGTGGAGGGAAGGCGGCAGGCCGACGCCCCGGGCTAGCATCCCTCGGTAGCGAATGAAAGAGTGGAGAAAAGTCATCACCTGCCACATCTGGTTTAAATTAAGGCAGAGGTGAGATCCTCTGTAATTTTCATGGTCTTTCTCTTTATGTTCGCTACTGAACTGATGGGTTGACAAATAAGTCAAGACCTTGTAGAACCAGAAACACCCTAATATTCACAATATATCATGAATCTGTTTATGTAGGCTCATGCTTTCTACATGAGTATTCATAGAAACGGACCACAGCCATAAATAGGTACAAGTTTCCTATTTAGACGAGAGCCTGTCTATTTGAACCGAGTTTTTTTCCCTAAAAACGTGTCCTCTGTAAAGTTATTTACCTCTTAATTTCATTAAAAATTGTAGCCTAGTCAAGTGATTCCCAACCTTTTTAGCATTTGTCCCCTAAATGCAAACCAAAAGTTGATGAACAAATTAATTTGTAGCAGCTGGTAATTTGGTTGTTTTTCAGGCAAAAATGCCAAAAAACCTTTGGTCTCAGCCTCTGAAGTTTAGACTCCCTGCCTCAGTGGGTCCTATGTCATTTTGTTTGGACAGAACAAAACATTTGAAAACATGTTTCATTACTTTAAAGCATTTTATGGACCAAGCAATCATTGGATAAACAAAGTATTCAATAATGAAGCAGTTGCAGCCCTGCTTTCGACCCCTCATCATGGGCTGTGGCCGTTAGGATTGTTTCACTAGAGAGATTTTCAGAGGCTGGTAGAGGTGAAAGTGAAAGTATTTCACACATAGTCACTCTTTAACAAAATGACACAAAAGCTGAAAAAGCATAAATATAATCGTGTGTAACAGTGATGTGTTTTTATCTTCTTCTTCCCTTTTATTCAAATTGTGGCCTCTTAGATTTATCTCTGGAGCCTTTGGGGGGTCTCTTTCACCAGGTTGAGAGCTATTGTCTGCACATAAGCATTTTGGCTCTGCCTATAAGTTGCATTCATTGCAGCTCTGCAGTTAAGTTCAGAGTAGATAAAAGTGTTCCTAAATGTGCACCATAAACCAGCAGTAAGCCCATGCTCCTTTTGTTTTCTGGTAGCAGGCTATGGCCCCTTCATAACTCTTTGTCGCTCTAAATCAAAGATAAATAATGAACTTTCCAATGGAAGAGTTGGGAAGTGGAAGAATTTGGAATCTGCCATTGCTAAATGTTAAGTGGTTGGTATTGTGCCTCAGCATGGGGCACAGGAAACATGGATGTGAATGTAGGAGCTCTTGGGTCGTGTGCTTAAATGGAAATGTCACAGTGATAAAGGGTGCAGAAGGTGCACCCTTTATCACTGTGACATTTCTGTGCACCTTCTGCACCCAGGATCGTGTCTATGTTTGTGCATGCTTGTGTATGTGTGAGAGATGGGTCGGAGGTACATTCAGGAGGCATGCTGTAAATTCACACCATTAGACGAACATCGCTGGTCACACACTGATTTACCCACACACGCTGCAGACTCACTTGGATCTCTTCCTCGAAACAGCGTACTTTCCAGGAGTTTAAATTTAATGGCGCTCCAGTAATGTGGAGTCACACATTGGAATCTAGCTGATAAAATCCCCATTTACGTACATTTCTACGCCTATTAAAAGGGCATAAAACTCACACAGAATTAAATAAACTTCACCAGGCCTCAGGACACGTTTAGCGGCCTGAGCTGGATGTGTTAGTGAGAAACGAGGCTGTGCAGCAGGGCGCTGGGAAACACAGGCGCTTCTGTAAAGGAAAACGCAGAGAGGTGGACATCCGACATGTAAAAATCACCCCAGGCAAGAAGGTGAGTGACCAGACCCTGATGTCTGGGCTATTGAATTTACCTCGCGTAATGTAGCATGAATGAAGCCCTTAAAGGTATCAGTTTCCAGTCAGTAAACTAGAGGATCAGATGCATGGTTCAGTGGGAGTTGAACATGTGGGAACAGTCGCACACACATACAGTACCTCAGTCACTCAGTCAGGATATTACTGTGTACATTAAACTCACTATTCACCTTAACAAGTCCAACCTCTAGCTATATGTTAATGACTTGGCAGGTCCTGGCCAGTAATGCAAAACTAACCAAACACAGTGTTTCCATACTACAGTAGCAGTCAGGATGGTGTTTGACATTCACAATTTGTGTCCGCTTTTGTTTCCAGAGAGTGAACGCCTGTGTATAATCAAAGCTGTTTTCTTTCCTCTTCTTCTTTTAGGCAGCCAGGCCTGATGGCTCCTGCTGCTGGAGTGTCTGAGGCTTTGACGGTGGCTCTGTGTCGTGTGGTGTTGGCGTCTGTGCTGTGCCAAGCGGCGTGTGTGGTTAACAGATGACTGGGAACCTGTAGGGGAGTGAGACGGCTGCAGGTCGAGGCAGAAGCCCTTTTGGTTCAAGTAAGTTCTTCGCCGTGTAGCCGGTCAGTGTCCACTCGTCATGTTTTCATTTCTGGCTCAGTCTTTGGCTGACCTTGAACAACTGTTAACCTACAGTATGTGTGGAATGTGCCTCTTTAAAGATTCTGCAATATCCTGCAAAGATGAATTTTAATCAATCCCCAGCCTTCCCTCCCTCACACACCTCATCTCACTTCCCTCCTCCCCTCTGCGGCCTATGGGCATATGGTTTGACTGGGCAAGAGATAAGAGACGTGTGTCAGCCTGTGGTGCTGAACAAACACTTCTTTTATTTCTTCATTCCTTCTTTCCTCCGTTTGACTCCTCTTCCCTGCCCTACTCCTTTCTCTTCTCCTTTTCCCCCCCATCCTCTCCTGTTCTCCTCAACTCTAGTCTCTGTGACGGCTGGGTACAATTAGGAGCAAAAAGCCTTTCGTCTTGTCGCGGGGAGAGTTGTTATATTTGCGGGGGATGGAGAGAGGAAGAGAGGGAGAGAATGGGCTTCAGATGCTCTCTAGGAGTGAAGATGAGGGTGGAAATGAGGGGCAAGAGGAGAAAAGACAGCTCTCCTCATGCTGAATGAAAGGCCCTCTTTCCTCTCTGGTAGGATAGATCAGAGGCAAACGCCCCTTCGCTTTGTGGAGGGAAAAGTGGTTTCCACCAAACTCTGCTTCCATTTATTTTTGGCTCGCTTGCCCTAGTCCATGTTCACACGCACATCCGCACACACTTACATTTGTATGGCACATGCACAGTATGCGCACAGCTGGATTTGCTTTGATTCCTGATTGCTTCGGTTTCTGTGGCGGCTTGATCAGGTTACTGTTCAAACTCTGTGCCAAGCCTGTGTGTGTGCACAAGTGTGATGATGGTTGCTTAGCCAGTGGTGGGAATAGCATAGTTTCAGCTGCTATTATTAGCCCTCTGTTCCACAGGCCCGATTCTTTCCCCTGTCTCCAGTCTGACACCAGCATTTCATTATAATCTGGCTCCAGTGCAAGAACGTCTGTGCTATCACAGCTATGGAGGATAGCCCCACTTTCATTCCAACACAGATTTGTATAGTTTCTTCTACTCCCACATACAGTGTAAAGCTTCTTGGAGTTTGGCAACATACTTATTTAGCCTTGCACTGTGTAGTCATACTATCACACCAGCACACAGTTGATGAACATTTCAAGGACACAATCCTGGCTGTGATATCCCGCTTCACGGTCACTACTCCTACATATGAGGATGAATACAGTACATATTGCGCATACAGTATCACCAGTCTACGACCTGCCACCTGACTACTATCAACCTCCCCAAGTGTCTTCCATTACAGATGAGTGCAGCAATGATATTGACAGGGTCACGATGGACCATAACTGCTGTGACCTTTGAGACTGCTATCCATTTGAGCAGATGGTCCAGGGGTGGGGTGGGGTGGGGTGGG
>NW_018127889.1:779290-812290 GCF_001952655.1 Monopterus albus | reverse complement strand
ATTTAAAAAGCATGGAAGGATGTTCTCTAAGCCATTTTATACTTAAGATCAGAAATGTTGTGGAGGCTGTAGATAAAACATGGATGTACACAAGCGTCTTTTTTTCTGCTGCTGTGGGAGAAAAAAGTGCAAGTAAACGTGATTGTATAGGACATTTTAGCACAACATACAATAGTGAGTGACCATCAGAAGAATGTCCTTGTGTTTATGCTTGAAAGTGTGCATGTGCAGCTACTGTATATAAACGGATGTTTTGATTGCAAGAGTCATGTGGCTCTAAAGAAAAATAAACTTCCAGCCACCGACCCAAGTCACACTGTAGCTCCTCTTTTGGCTTGTGTTTAATTTCTGACCCAAGGCCAGTGAGATGTTAGTTTAGGGCCGCTGTAGATCTGTCCCACGAGCTTTGAAGTCGACCTGGGACAAGAAGACTGTGAGTTTAAGGGATTCTGTGTGATGAGTCCTTTGTGGTTTTTAACTCTGACCTTGAATCAGTGTGAGTTCAGAAGTTCAGATTGTGGAGTGTTGGGAATTAACTCGATGAAACTGTCTACAGCGCTGTCTTTCTTTTAGACCCACACATTCAGTCCTCGATCCTTTCGGATAGAGGATGTGAGCTGTTAGCCATGGTTTTCCTTTGTCATTTCATCAGTCTTTATTTCGGGTATGAATTTATGTGAAGTAGTAGCAGGAATAACAGCAGGAAAGAATCCACGGGGAGTCATATTTCCTTCCCTGTTACAGTACCAAGCTTTTATTGTTCCAGCAGAGGTAGAGGAGGTGGTGATGGTGGCGGCGGTGGGGTTCAGTTAAATCCCATGTCACTCACGAGGTGCCGCAGCATGAGGATCTGATGCTGGCTAACGGACTGAAACGGCTTGCTGTAAAGGTCGCTGGGCCCGCTGGGTGGTCGTGTTTGTCATGTGGGGTATAAACCCAACTAGTGCTGAAAAGGTTTTGGGCCAGCTCCAGAAAACAGTCGTTAGCCAGCCCCTCAGGCCCCTCCCAGAAAGATATGAAAGACTGGCCAGGGAAGTTGTACTTGTAGACTTAGCGGTGCAGCTTTAATAGTAGCTTGCCTAGAACCTCTTGTACTCAGCTAGCCTCAATATTTGTTTTGGTAGAGGCAGAATTTGGCTGTTTTAAAGGAAAGAAGCATTTTCCCTCACATGCTGTCAGTCTTCATTTTGGTGCAGTTTGTTTAGCTTGTCATGTAGTCGGTAGTAGAAACCTGCTTTAAAGCTCACTTAAGTAGAATTTATGATCAAATGTTTAATAAACTTCCTATCCAATGTGGAATATCTGCAGGTCCTGATTACAGTGTTCATGGCAAAAGAAGAGCAGCAAAGAGTTTTACATTTAATTTTCAAAGGTTTGACATATTTTTCCTCTGTCAGTTGAAATATTTTTTTCTATGTAATTTTAATAAAATGCCCGGAATTATTGTTGCACACCTCTGATCCTACGTGAAGTTCATATGTGGACCTTTTAGAAGAATTTTCATTCATTAATAATTAATTTAGTATAAATATAATGTACATTAATTATACTAAGGGCTATCGCTATACTGCTGAGAAGTATTACAAAAATGTGATACAGTTCCACAGTAAATTACTGTCTGGTAAATAATGACACTATGACCATGTCACAGATATCAGATTACATTGTATGTAGTATTAACTTTTTTTGAGAGTTGGTGCACCCCACAGAAACCCTGGAAAGGGATGCTTAGTACTACTACATGTACTACAAACCGCACTGAGCTTTTAGCAACTCAGTGGTAAAAAACTGGACACTACCTGTCCAGCCAGAAATCTAAAATAAACATTTAGAGAATAAAGTCGGGCATCAAGCCTGAAAAGGGGACCCAGACCAGGGCTAAAATAAAACTGAACTTGAATGCAGCTCTAAAAAGAACTTAAATAGTATACCCTAATATTTTTGTAAGCATGTTATCAATGAGAGCGTTGATCCTATAATGCTTTTATCTTGTCTGTGTGGTCTGTTATCATACATGTACTTTTCATTACACTGTTGTATCAGTGTTATCTATCATCTGTCCACAAGTCTCAATCTTATCAATCCTTCTACACACCCTACCAACATACCACAGCCTACAGCCTGCACCAGAGGGTCAAAGGTCACCTGTTTCTGAGCTGACCCCTGTGTGACTCTCCTTCTGGTGTGAATGACCACTCACACAAAAGAGCCCCAGTTGCTAGTGGTCAACGAGATTCTGGGCCATCCGTTAGCCACAGCAGAGGCAGATAAGGGAAAGGTTTCTGGGTCAGGGGTCAGGGAGATGCCACATGCTCGGTCGTCTGTCACACGGCTTGGCCCTCTCAGGTGACAGTGGATGGCTTTGAGGTGGAGCCCAGTCCCCCTCACGGATGGGCATGATTCATTCGTACTATCAGTTCTCCCTGATGAGAACGGTGTGTGACTTTGGCTGCGAAGCCCTTTATTGTAAAGTATCTGAGGACAGAGTCATGGTCTGTCATACCAAAAATATCATTTAGTCAAAGTTTTGTTCTCCTTGTTCTTGCATTTTGATTAATGCATATCAAGATCCTAAAAAACTTTTAATGCACCACTGATAGACAGTCACTGATCTATAATATTCAAGACTAAATATTACAGACATCTCTTTTTCCAGATCTGTTTTCCTGTCTGTGCACACAGAGACAGACACGTATAGTGTGGAGGTGACCCTGTCCAGACGGGATATAGGGCTCAGTTCCATGGCAGAGCGCTGCTGTTACTGCTGAGGAGGTGAAATGTGAGCCAGCTCACTGTCCTGGATCGATGGACTCGCTTCTGCTGCTCTCCCAGGAGTCCGCTCGCTCTCCATCACTGTCACCACTGCCTGTCTCTCTCCCTTCCTCTCTATTCTCTTCTCATCTCATCTTCACTCCTTGTGTTCTTTCTTTTCGTCTCTCTCTCATTCTGTTTTTCTACACTGTCTTTTTATCTTTCCAAAGCAAGTCTGCAGTTAGACAAGAAAGTGATATCAAAAATGCAATATTATCAAATGACAAGTACACTTAAATCAATACTCTTCTGAGATGATGCATGTGAGTGTCTGTGTACATATATAGTTTTAGTCTGTCATTGTTTTCCTCTCTCCACATCCTGTTCCACCTCTTCCTTCCCTCCTCTCTTTGGCTTGCCTCTCTATTTTTTCCCTCTGCTACTTTAATCTTGTGGTTCGTCTTTCTCATCTATTGATCTGCTGCGGAAGCAACCGCTTTGTCTTCCTGCAGCTCAGGAGGAATGGAGCAGAGAAGCGTTTACATTCAGATAGATTGTGGGGGAGGGTGACTGTGGTTCAGTGGGTAGAGCAGTTGTCTCCCAACCGGAGGGTTGGAAGTTTGAGTCTTGGTGCCTGCAGTCCACGTGTCGAAGTGTCCTTGGGCAAGACACTGAACCCCCAAGTTGCCCCGGATGGTTAGCCATCGGTTGAGTTGGCGCCGCAGATGGCTGCCTCGGTTATTATCCTTATCATTATTAAACTAGGCCTATGTGTATACATGTGCATGTGCGTGGATATGTTCCAGCTTGAAATACTGGGAGTAGTGTCTATATTTTAAGTCTGTGCATCTGCAGTCTGTTCATTAGTGTGTGTAGCTTTGTATCTCTTGTATCTGTGTTTATATGTGCTTGAGAATATGTGGGCTTGCTTGGGTCTTAGTCAGGACCAGTTTTAATTTCGGCAGGTTTTTGCCATTTAAAACTTAAGTTTTGGCTTTAGGGTGATGCTTAAAGCTTTTTTTTGGTTTTGGCTGTCCCCTCATATTTTTTTTTAAATAACTTTTATTGCTGGTATCTGGGAATGCAGTGACATCCCGAAAAATAAGTCGGATGGTGCAAGAAAGACAAGCACCCATGTCATGTTACAGGTTTTAAATTATTACCCAAACTGTCTGCTGTATAATTAACTTTAACCTACCATACTAGTATGTTGCTGTAATTGTCATAGTGCTGTTGCGGCACAATGTCGTTATAACCAGTAAGTTTAAAGCAAAGTACAGGTTGTATTAAACTGTAATTATCCTGAGGGTCGGGGTTAGGCTTGTAGTTATGATTGTAACTAGGGGCAAGAGAATGAATTATGTTAGTGACAGCTGCCAAAAGTACAGACGTGTGTGTGGCGATATGCGCAACTGCATTCCCTTCATTTTCACTTGGGGAAGATTTTGCCCTTCTGCAGCGATGACTGTGACCCTGTGTTTCAGGTCCAATATAAAAAGGAGAATTCCAGCCATAAGGATTTTCCTGTAAATGTGCTCCTCTGGGTGAGAGCCATCAATCTGCCTCTGGCAGCATTCCGCCCGGAAACAAGGATCACATCCAGTCAAAACAGGCCAGATTTTGGTTTCCGCTGCAAAAAACAGTTGGACACCAGTGGCGAGAACCTTACTATGAGTTTGTGTGTGTGAGAAAAGAAGTGAGAACCTCTTGTCTTCTGTGTAGGAGTGAGGCACAGGTAAATAGCCAGCTCCTTGTATCTAATTTGTTAATTTGCCCGAATGTGAAGAAAACCTAGACAGTTTTGCTTTTTAAACTGAGTGAAGCTTTCATGTCTTCACACCGTAATTGCTTGCCAGGCCAGATTCGGAGCTGCAGGAACACAGGGAGGATGCCTGGTCTTCTCAACACATGTTACTGTGCTTTTTTGTAATGAGTTGAAAACTCCCATCTGTAGCTTGCTCTCTGTTCCCCTTTCTTCTCTGGGTCAGAGAATAAAAGCCATTAATCATCACCTGGGCGTGTGACAGCAAGTGTTTGATTGGAGGTTTGATCCCGGCTCTTTGACAGCTTTCTTTCTCTGGCTGGTGTTGCTAGAGGGGTAAAGGCATGGAGGCTGGGCAGTGGGGTGCTGGGGCGTTGAACACACATCACAGGAAGCATAATTGGCCGTGAGTGAGCGCTTACTGGGTCAGCAGCACGCTCCCTGACTGAGTGGTGTGTGTCAGCCACCTTGGAGCCCCTCCAAGCAGCTGGGGAAATTTTTAATTTACCTCCGACATCAAACCGGAGGAATGTCCCCCCTGCCCACCTATAGATGCCATACTCATGCCCACACTCCCCTTTCCTTCCATTCACTCTTGCTCTGCTTCCCATTATCTTTATTTGAAATGCAGATCTATACTGACTCATCAAAAACACATGTTAGCGATGCATGTGCATATGTGCGGATGGGACATACGTTGGAGGGTGCACACGTGTTCTTATGCACATTTTGAAAGCTGATATGTGGGTTCATTGCAAAATAGGCTCAAGGTGTGCTCCGGAAATACCTGGAAGTAGAGCCAGGCTACATGTTGTTTTATCCTGCGCTGCCAGGTCGTCAGAGTTCAGACTTTTCTTCACAGGCATACCTTTCTAACTGATCTGGATGGGAATCAAGGAATGGTTTTGCCCTTAGCTACAGGAGATTGAGTTGGTTTACTAATGCACAACCAGGTTGGCTCTGGTTGGATGCATGCAGAAAGGGGCCCCACTGATTAAGCGCAGGCCTGCTCTGGCTTCTAACCCAGTCTTTAGTTTGATGACAGCAACTGGATGTTATAATGGCTCCTTTGGTTTCATTTTTGCCATGTGACATTTTTTTGGACTTTCAACAAAGTGACGATACCATGATGTAAACAGCTCTGTCTTGGTCTGTATCAAAGCCCCAGTACCACTACATTTGAAGTAGTTGTAACAGGAAGTGCCACCGCCCCCTTAAATTATGCCCCTGGGAAACAAAGCTTGTAGGAACCAACTGGTTGCATTCATGCATAAACATGCAATGCAGAAATGTTTTTGTTTAGATGTGGAAAGTTGCAGGAGGACAGATTTAGTGGACATTTTGGGCATGTTTGCTCTTTTAGGAATATGATAATATGAGTGTTAATCTGACAGTGTGCTGTCAGCGCTGCCCCGTACAAGTGAGGCTGAAAACATTTTGAGGACAAAAAGGTGAGGAAAGGCTTAGATTTTTCTCAAATCCCACCATGAAAGTTACAAGGAGGTGAGCTTTGGTAGGGTTCACTGCCAAGGTCTGTGTGTGTGTGTGTGTGTGTGTGTGTATGTGTGTGTGTGTGTGAGTGTGAGCGTGAGCCCTGATTCTGTCTTTATGAACATCCACCTGAGGAGAGGCTGTTTCCGCTGTTATGGTAAATTCCTGTGCAGCCCTCACAGTGTCAGTACCGGCAGCAGGCTGTCTTTGGGGTGGTCGCATTCAGGAGGCCCCCTGTTTCATTGCTCCTCAGGTCGCCCCCTACCATGCCGGCCTAAAATAAAGAGCCTTTCTGTCTTTGTGCTCTGGAAACATCAGTGAAATTCTTCAGCCAAGTAGCTTGTGTTTCAGCTGCCAACAGGGACACTGATCATCGATCATGCTTGCTGCTGGAGGGCTCAAACACTTACTATATACTGCAAAACAGGCAGCTCAAGGAAATCATCTCAATTTAGGATGAATAAATCTTTTTCAATCTGTTTTTTTTTTTTTATCCAAGAAAACAAATCATGTTCGGCACAGTGTGGTTTATTAAACTTGTCTCTAGATAACTGGGCGTTATTTTTTTAGTAAGATAGCCAATACACTTTATTTTTAAGTGGACTACATGGTTGTCACTCTGAAAAGAAGTCTATTAAGACTTCAATAGAATTCAGATTCAATAGAATGACAGCAGTCTTTATCTTATTAACTGCTTACTCTATTGGGATATATTTGTGTGATACCAGCCAATTGTTATACATTACACACCCAAAACAATATTATATGTAATATATTATCTATTGTAGCGTACCATCAAGGTGTCCCTGAACAAGAGCCTCAACCACCCGCTGCTCAAAGCTGCTCACTGTCCAATAAATGAAGACTTGTTTTCCCAGCCAGCTCCCAGTTGTTAGTGCATAGAACTGTGGGAATGTGCGCCAGTGCTCCATTGACATTCCATACGTGAATACAGGATAAGCTTCACTGCCACATAATTTCAACCCGCCAGCGCAAGATTTCCCTCTAGCCGTGCGCTCTGGTTTAGAAGCATTGTTCATCAGATTAGAGAGCGACGGTGATCTCCAGCCAATTAGGGTTGAAGAAGCAGATAATTGGTGGTCTCTTTTGTCACCGTGTTCATTAGCCTAATCATGGCGGGTGGTGGAGCTAGCAAAATGCATATGTGTGCACTAAGTGTTTTATTATTTTTGTGAACTGGACTGTGGAGGGGAATTGAATGTGTGATGAGGGAGGCTGAGGAGGAGGGGGTGGCCGCTGTTATCTAATATGTGTTCAAGCTGATTTTCCACCTGCAGATGTAACAAAGCCAAGCGAGTCAGATGAGGGAGGGGCCTCTGTAAATTAATTTCTCATTGCTGTTTTCTTTGTCTTTAACCCCTTCTGTTTCTCATTAATATATGCTGCACTTCCTCTTGCACTTCTGTCTCTCTCATATCTCACTCTGTGCTATTTTTCCTCTCTATCTCCATCCCTGCCCCCCTTTTCTGTCCTTGCTTTATCTCCCTCGTCCTCTTTGTCCTATACATCAGTGCATGCAGTAATGCTATAGACACATGACGTCATTCTGGTGGTTGCACTCACGACTGTAGTAGACTAATGCACTCTGCTTGGGGAGGGGAAGCCAGATGGATTTTCCTGCTGTAGTCTGCATATAGTGGATCATCTCCCTTTGTCTGTTTCTCTCTCTCTGTCTCTTTTTGTGCCTTTGTCTTTCTACTTGCCTTTCTTTGTTGCCTCGTTTCTGCCTTAGTTTCTTTTGTTTTTATTGTCATAATTCTTCTGCCTTTCCTGTTTGTTTTTTTTTATCTAATCATCTCACCCTTTTCTTGCCCCCCCTCAACCCCCCAACCACCCACCCGCCCACCTTGGTCTCTTAATCCCTCTACTTCTTGGTGCACACACATCTCTCTCAGCTTCCTGTCTCTCTTGGCACTTAGCTGAGGGTTTTTGATGGAGCCATATAGTGCTCTAATAATAATGGCCCTGCAGTCGGATGTGCAGAATGTCTTCTGCCACTCAGACTCCTGCGGGAGGTGACAGTACCACTCAGTGATTGGGGGGGGATAGATATACGCCTATGGTCCCTCGTGCATGTACGTTTGTCCGGTAATGCCATGTAAATATCAATCATTGCAGAGGAGAAAATGGAAGATCAAAGCCGAAGAGATATGGATGAATGGACTGTGGGTCTAAATGTATCTGACCTGCAATATCAGTAATCAGCAGTAGACAGCTGGAGCCTTGATTTCTCAAACAGGAAGTTAAGAGACAACATTCTGAGAACAGTGAGGCTGCTGTCTGCAAGTGGCCATGTGCTTTGGTATTTTCAGGACTACAACACAGGTTCTCATGCATCTGTGAAGTTTTTCTGTGATTTAGGAGATGGAAGGAAAGCAACTGTAAAGAAAAATTTGAGTTGAGCCCCAGAGCTCTCAGCGGGGCAATGAGAGATGATGGGTGGTGACAATACACCCTTTAACAAAAAAATGCACTTCCTCACCAATGGCCCGTCACCTCCTGTCCCAGGGCCCTCTCTCAGCTGCCACAAGCTCCCAGTTTGACAACCTTTGGAGGCTTCAGGATCCCCTCCAGGCTGCCCTCCCCAAACAGAGCTGTCACAGTGGGGTGCCTAAACCACTGATCCCCTCTGCTGGGCCTCTGACCAGGAGCCACTGGAAAGCATAGGGAAACTGTAAAAGTCTTTTTGTATGATGTGGCCTGTGGAGCAGTTTTGAAATGAACCAAATGTGACAGCAGCAAGTTACCACCAATGAAGGCCACAGAGGTCTGAGGGAAGCTATCACACAGTGGACAATACAGTGACTAATTCCAAGTTGGTGTCCTGCTGCATTAGTTGTGTCTGATTTTTTTATTTCATTTGCTCTTTTTGTCTCTTGGTCTCAGTGCTGTCATTGCTTTTGTTGTAGCTCAATCAGGCTAGGGGATGTCTATTAACTGGGCACACATGGACAAACTGTTAATTATTGATCTTGTGTGTGAATTGATTTAGTATTTTATGAGAGCCCTTCCTAAGTGAATGTTGGATCAAGGTTTTGCTTTGCTCACAGTATGCTCAGACTGTTTGTCTGCTATTGATCACAACCAGGCATAATCAATTCTTGTAGCCTTGGTGCTGCGTTAAAGAGGAATAAGTAATTTGAGTATTGCAGTAGAATTGTCCAGGAAGAGGTCCAACCCCGTCTGCTCCTCCATGACATACTGATCCTGTTTTGCTTTTGGCAGTTGTTTTAATCTCACCATCTTGGTGCAGACCGGCCCTGGTGATCGCTGTGACTGTGTATATTGGTTTATGTAACCCTTGCTGATGGCGTTGTGATTGGAGACTGATAAAGGCATGTGATCGCTGCAGAGGAATTAACACATGCCTCACTTCATCCCTGATCCTGCTTCCACTCAGCATAAAGCAAATTACAACTAACAGTCTGCAGGCAGGTAGGCAGTGGTGGCAGCCCAAGCTTCTAGAACAAGAGGGACAGTACTGTTGTTCTCAAACTCCTTCCCTCCCTTACTCCCCCAACAAATTATAAGTACCCCACTGGTTTTGAAGAAGCCTGTCAACCTCAATTCCATAAAACCTTACGCATCTAAACTGTCTTTAGATGCCTCTGAAAAGAAAAATGCCTCCTTTTTTGTCTGTACCCTTTTGTCCTCCCGGCCCTTGATTGTCTTCTAATCGTTGGTGATTTGAGGTTCATATTCATCACAGATTTTTCCCATGCTCCTGATGGGCCGAGGACTGATTGGATGGACGGGGCTCTGGGACGGCACTGGCACAAAGCTGACTTGACACCTGTATATGAAGTAACTAGATTTGAAAGCTGAAGACAGAATGAAATTCCAAAGTCCAGAGATCCGTGCACAGTTCAAAAATAGGAATAAGCTTTTATTAGATGCTTGTAAAATTGTGGCTCTATAGTAAGTTAATAATAGTTTTAGAAAGGTACAGAGAGACATAAATGAAAGGAGAGACTTTCACTTTCCTGAAGGTCACCTCACCATAAAGTGTAGTCTGAGGTGAGGTACAAATGAAGAGTAAGTACAAACAAAGGCAAATGAGATGAAGCGCTTGAGCTTCATGATCCGGGCAAATAAATTTCTTTTGCATGAAGTTCAGTATTGAAATTGTAGTTGAACTCTCGTGCCAGCAGTGTAATACATGACCCTAACACTGCTGGCTCTCCTTTGACCGTCTTTCCATAATAGCCATGATTTCTTAAAAATGGATACTGAGTGTGAAGCTGTAACAGAACAACACATGAATGTTGTTGCTACTTCACCCCAGCCTTGAGCTATCCTGGATGGGCTATATTGCATTTTCCTAAGAGTTCTTTCGCAATAAATTGTCCCCATCTGAACTTGCAGTCAATGAGGAGAAATGGCACAAATTTGAATGAATTTGCCTCGCCGTTGACTATTTGCATATCTATTTAACTAAGGATTTTCTTATCATATTTCATTGATCAACATATCTGGGAGTAATGTTCAGCTAGATTAATTAAAGCCATTTATCTGCTTAAGGTTCCTGCTGTGCCCTGAGAACATCACCATTTGTCTTTATGACAATTACTGTTCGGGGCAGAAAGGAAAAGCTCGCTAGTTTTCACTGGAATGCTGCCTAAAGAAAGGAGTCACCACTTTTGGAGACAAAGAAGCCGTGAAAAACAAATCTGGTGCATATCTGTTGGAGAGATTTAAGGCGCCGACACTGATGTCATTCTGAACATCATCTCGTCCAGCGTACTGTCCTCATTGAACCTCCGCTTTTTCACATCGCTCCCCTCTCTCCCTTCCCTTCTTTCTCTTGCATAATAGCTGCTGTAGTCGTGAGCTAGCAGCAGCAGTGAGCTCACAGCAGCTCACTCCGCCCACCCGGCTGGGCTCAGCCGTTACTGAAAAGCTGCCAGTATTTCATCATCCTTTCTGTCTCCCCTCAGTGACCCCTGCTGCAGCAATACCTCCAGTTGCCTCAGGGTGGCAGCGAAGCTATGGTTTTACCCCCCCCCCCCCCAACACACACACAGCCCAGACACATTGTCCTGGGTGACTCTGTGTGTGTGTTTTTGTGCGTGTGCATAACGGCTGGCAGGAACACCAACTGCCTCAAGTCTGCATTGCTCTACAACAGTCTAGCTCTGGCTAACACCAATAGACACAAAGGGGAGAGAGAGAAGGAGGGAAGTGAAGGAAAAAAGGCCAAAGGCAAAGTAGGGAATATTTAATGCAGAGAGCAGGAGGAAGTGATGTATAGAGTGATGAAGTATGTGAGAAAGATGGAAATACACAATAGGATGCCAGAGAGCTCGGGGAATTTAGGAAAAGGATTTAACAAAGGGAAAGAAAAAGGCAGAAATACAACAAAAGGGACATATAGAAAAACACAGACAAGAGGCTGGTATATAGAAAAATGAGGTGTGAAAACAATAGGAAGAGAAGAAGGACAAAGACAAAGTGATGGTGCAGACTGTGAAGAGGCACCTACAGGGCCTAAAATCGAATGTTGTGTATATATATATATCTGAGCAAAAATCATTTGCAATGCAGAGCACATCAGTCTGTCAGTCTGACAACAGCTGGTCATGGCTAGGAGGGTAGGGTATGTGGGTGCTATGTATTTAAGTTGGGTTATAAAGACACGGCTCCATGCCCAGGTACGTGTGTTAAGCATTTGTGTTGAGAGGAAGTGCCAGATTGGTGCAGGAGGGTGGCAGTGCATGTTGTAATAGGCATAAAAAGGGGCATAAGTGGAGGAAGGACAGGGGCTCTTAAGTCAGCACCTGTCGCGTGCTGGTCCGGGGGAGGTGTTTTGTGTGTGTGTGTGTGATGGCGGGGCTTAAGGGAGGGAGGGGTAAAGTGGGAGTAAAAAGTGCTGGAATGCAGCCCAATCCCTGGAGGTTATCCCCCTCCAATGTCACCCACCGCCCTCCAAATGATTCCTCATCCCTCTTATATAACCCAGTGATCCCTACACTTATTACAGAGGCAGACAGCAGAGGAAGACATCAGCAGGCACACACACAATATGCACATGCACACGGAACAGTGCAGGAAGGTGTTGGAGGGTATTGTGCACCGGATGGAGAATGTTGGACGATGTCCACAAGAGGATTATATCAGTTCCCTGTTGCTCTCTACTTTCTACTTCCCTGTTGATTTACTTACCTACAATACAGAGAGATCTAGTGCAGCCCCCACTGTGCCTGCACTTTGCCTTTTTCTTGCTGACACTTCTGCGCTGCCAGCTGCACATCAACCGGGGATTCAGGCTGGTTAGTAATTTACACAATCTTAATCCAGCGGCAAATCCCATCTGCAACAACAGAATATCTTTATGTCCCAGGGAGTGTTTTGCACACATGCTCTTTTTCATCATCATTATGGTTCACATCCATAAAGTGCTTAGTAACAGGTCACTGAGCAGCAGCACTGGGTGTTTTGAGGCTGAAGTGCCTTGCTTAAGTATACCTCCATAGCTGGTGATAAAGAGAGAGGGTTTTTTCATACATCTAAGCTTCATTTTTGTAGTTTTAACTAGCTGCTGTTAAACTCGCATTGAGCGTTCATATGTCATTTTTATGTTCTGGGAGCGCTCGGTAATATCCTAGAGCTCTACTGGTTATAAAACCATTTGATTCCAAAATTATATGTATTGTTTTCAGACATGAGGCTGTGAAGAGTCAAGGGTCTCTAATAAAAAAGTGTGAAAGTGATCTGTCTGGACGCGTTCACCGTGACCTCCAGCGATGACCTTTGACTTGCAGAGTGTGCACAATGAAACACCGGGGATATGGTAAAATAGCAGAACCCCTCCAGTGTCAATGACTTTATAGGCTGGTGAGAGAATGAGAGAAGGAGGAGTTAAAAAAAAAGTATAAGGGCAAAAAGATGAGAGGAAAAGGAAGTGGGAGCACAGGCGGTGTTGGATAAATGTACTGTTACATGAACACATGCCCGCATACTCTTTCATGCACTCCCATACTGTTCACACATTAGCCTACTTTCCCATTGTTTTGGCCAATGCCGCAGAGTTTAGATCTCCAAAGTAATTATAAAATTTAATTACAATTCCTTGGGGAGCAACATGGAAATGAGTCCCCATGTCTCTGTGCCAGGCAGAGAGCAGCACGCCACAACTGTAAAGTGAAAAATCTCTCCAAGCACTGCTGGAAACACCCAACATTGTCATGACAGCGGAGGCATTAAACAGCGGAGTTGACATTGAACATGTGATGAATGCACGCTGTCACCTGTGGTAGCACTAACAAGGTCTCTTACACTTACACTTTTTCTTCCCTGAAGTAGACATAGTGTGATTTTTATTTTTTATTTTTACTTTGTGAGTTTCAACATGGCCAGTATGATCAGGCTCACTAAAAGAAAACTGAGCCGGTTACACCGACTTAACTGCACTGGGCAGGTTTGTAATTTTGGTTATTTTTTTGTCTTGGTCTTGGTATCAGCAAGATACCCTGGATAAAAAAAATGATCTGTGCCCCCCCCCACCCCAAAAAATCCTTGGTGAATACTGAATCAAATTCAATGCAGTGTAGAAATTCTCATGATGTAACATCCACAGGGGTCAGAAATAGAAAACACACAGTCAGCTGAGATCAACAAGCCATTCATCCTGCCTGGCAAACACACAGATGTGCGGTGAACAACACAATCCAATCATCTCTCCGTGCCAATAGAATGTGTTCAGATGCCATAACAATATACGACATCAAAGCCTGTACGGTTGTAAACTCCAGGGGGGGTTGAATAACCCCTGAGATTAGTGCTGTAAGTCATGGCAGCCACCCCTGCTCAGGGATCCAGACATCATAAATGCCCCAGACGCTGAAAGCTAGTGTCGGGTTTGACCTCGCTGACCCCTGGATGGACGTCTCAGGGTGGTTAGATTTTTAGTTATCTGACTCCTGAGGTCTTTGTTTGTGCCACATTGAGAGTTTACAGAGCATGGGGCTTTGTTTTAAATGCTGATTTCTGACTCCAAGGCCAGGGAGGGGCTGTGTGAATAGGAGCAGCTGTTTGGTGCATGGTGGGATGTGGCTGTACCCATGGGTTGGCCCCATCTACCAGTCCCCTTAACCTCAAAAAGCAGAAATGTCATTGAGTGCCACTGATCTACAATGGAAATAAGCCATTAATTGCATTTTTAACCTGCATGCTCATTGATTTATGTAAATATTGACCTAATAGAGGCGCCCTGATGGCTCAGACAAACTTAGAATTAATCCCATGTAATTGCACTGCCCTTGGGTTGTAGCTCGGTATACGGTATCTCCACAGTGAATTCTTTTAAATCATGAAATTAAAAGCCACTTGAACACTGCAAACCTCTACCAACACCGAGTAGAGAAATCATTTCTAACATTCAAGTTTGAATAGATATTTTTGACTTTGCAAGAATACCCTTGGATGTTGAGTGTTTTCCCCCTTTCTTGATATTAATGTTTCTCTTCCACAGATAAAAAAACCTTCAGCAGGGTGCTGAGGTGCATTTCTTTGTATTTCACGACTGTTTACATTTATCATTCCAGCTCTTGATACTACTTGAAAAGCTAGTTTTTGTCATCCTGGCAGATATTGCCATGTGCTTGACTGCTGCTAACAACAGCTGTATATCTTAACTGAGAATCATCCTGTGGGGAATATAAACTCGGACAATACACGAACAAGGCATAGACACACAAAAAAAGAGAGAGGCCGAAGACTGGAATAGCTGAATGAAACAGGTTTAGATGAAAGAGGTTTTTTTTGGCACTGACAGGCTGCTGAGCCTCGGCTGGCAGCTACTGAGGGGGTTTGTGCCAACAGGGCAGATGCTGAGGCCGGGACACCTGATATGGAAGGAGAATTTTGAAAAGCAGGAGAAGTCAAAGAGAAATGGAAAGAAAACAATAGTGCTCAAACAAAGAAAACATCAGTAAAGTGAACGTTGTGTTCATCTTTACACTGGTCTTTGTGTGTTTCTCTCTTTCTTTTTACCCTTTGGTCTCCATCACAGACACAAGTGAACTGCCTTGCATCAGCATAATCCTACCCCTGATCATGGGAGTCACGGTTATGCTCCCAGACGGGTGATGACATATGCTGTGTGCCTCTAATCATATTACAGTCAGCTGTAAGCCGATGTTCTCGGCACGGTCCCTTGTGATATGTGTGTTATACTCAATCCTCAGCGCTGCACCTCCTGCTCTTTGCACTGGAATGATGCCCAGAGGATTGTTAAAAAATGTTTTGACTTTTTTTGTGTACCCTCTTTTTTTGATCAGCTGTTGCTGTGATATTACATTCTAAGAATAGTTCACATTTTGTTACGTTGTTGTAGTTACAGGCTTTTAAACAATAAATAAGCACATAAAATTTTTAAGCATGTTGCTCAGACATTAGTTAAGTGGGTTGGTGTTAATTTGGAAATGGCGTTTCAGCTTTGAACCTTTGAGACAAATGACTGGTACAGTATATTCACTGAAAATCAGATGTGATTTCAATGTACCAATGCTCTCTGTTATACTATTTACCGTTACGTCATGTAGCTCTTCTTGTTAATGGCTCATTAGCCGTCATACACTGACAAGCCGCTACCCTAGTTAGCTTTGTGGCTAACAAATTTAGGAACAGATAAACTACAAGCATGTGTTTTATAGTAGCTGTCAGTGCTGTACTGAATGATTGAATAAATGACAGGGCTGCTGTTTATTTACCCACCAGAATTGTCTTACTGACTGTTTCACAAATAAATCAACAGGCTACAGCCCACGTCACTCAATTACTTTGCTGCTGAGTGCACAAGAAGAATGTAGCTGAGTCAGCTGAGCTGTGATGCATGACTGGGTAGACACTGGTAATAAAACAGCTCAAGCCCTTTCTGTTACTTTAATTTATTGTTACTTATTGGCCTTTACAAATGTTAATATCAATTTATCTGCAGTTATATTACATCAAGATCAAACTGGCCTGGCAATTTTTATCAGTCGGACTGTAATTTCAGTTGCAGAAACTCCATCTTGTGTTCTCTCTGCTCTTGGGATAGGACTATCCACTGGTCCAGGAACTTCTGGGGTCTGATGTATTCAATGTGGTTGACCAGTCAACCAAACACCTCACTATTGTTGCAGCTTAAACTAATTTAGAATGTAAATTTTTATTAATTGCTATTGATAGCAGTGATGACTGAGAACAAGAGATGAGAAACAAACAAGATATGGATACCTCCTTTCCAAGCACTGATTGAAAACACTGAAACATCTCTGTCAGAGAGTTGCTTCTAAAGAACTTTGTTTGAGATATAATTTTGACTCACTATGTGTTGTTGGTTCAGTTTATCTAATCCTTGTGGTACTTGAGATGCAAGTGTGGAAATGGGAACACAAAAGCACAAAAGGACCTTTGACTTCCCTATTGAGTTTAGATTCTGGGGTTATTTGTGTTTTATGGCCCTTGTCCTTGGAAATGGTTGCATGGTGTAGGTGGTGTACTTGTCACCAGAAGACTTCTAGTGTAAATAGCTGGGCCAACTGAGAAACTTTGAGGGGAAATGGAGTCAAGTTCCTTCATAGTGTACTTGTCAGTGGCTTGGAGTAGCTTTGCAGAAAGGCAGGTGTTGTAGTAGTGCTCCTTGGTGGTTTGACAATTAAACACTTTTCTGGATAAACATTTGTGAAAGAAGAATGATTAACAAAAAAAAAAAGAAAAGAACTTGAATCACATTCACAGAGCTGAGGAAGGTCTGTGTTGACTTCGCAGCACACAGAGATCCACTTCATTGCAGCTTCTTAAGTGAAGTGGAGTATGCCAGTTAAACTCTGTCAGATGGTCTGAGTGTTTTATAATGTTCAGCATAAGGCTCATCTGTTTTGTACCCCACACAGTTGCATAGCTGTAATGTAAGCATGTGCATACAGTAGTATTGATATTGTCGTCTTAACCCATGTCTTCTGTGGGCTAGACACACAAATCTTTCTGCAAGTCACAAAGACTCTTAGTCATTGTGGCGAGGTTGTTCATGAGCCAGGCAGATTCCCCACTCCATCACCGCTCATGAGGCATCGATCATAATCATCACCACCTGCCAAAGAGAAAAATTCACATGCAGGAAAGTCAGATGTATTGCTAACGGATGTATGCGAACATCACGGGCCCACATGCACTCGCCATGTGTTCCCAGCTACTGGCGCTGGTAGTCAGGAACACACAAGGCGAACCCCACGGTCCCACATCTCATCCCCCATGACATCTCAGCACCGTATGAGCTTGACTGACAGACGGTCTGTTTGTTTTTCTTTTCAAGACAGAGTCCATTTCCTGTGCTCCCTTTGTTTTAGACCATAGATTAAAAAAAGTTCTCCCTTTTAAATGCTGTGTTTACATTGTGTGAGCGCTTTGAGGGAAAGCACAAAGCTGCCACACAGTGGGTGGATTATAAACTTGGACTGAGTTTCAAACAGACTGAATTTATATACACAGAATTCCCCCACAGTCAAATCGCGGGTCCCAGCCTGCTAGCATATTACTGTGGATCAAACACAGACGAGGCACTCTTCATTGCATTTTGTGTGTGTGTGTGTGTGTCTGTGCTTGCACCTTCTTGTGCTTTACATTTCCAAAGCAACAGAAAACTTTTCTCTGTTTTTACCTGGTGTTACTTGTCACAGCACCTTGATGTGTGTGTATCAGCAGCCCTGGCATAATGGCATCCTCAGCAGCACCTTGGTAGAGTGATCTCTGGTTGCCAAGTTGTACTGAGGCACGCGAGTGGGGATGACCTGGGATCTCCATGTCCTATCGAAGGACTACAAGTGCCTGAATACCCATTATGTGCCAGCTGTTCAGAATGAGGAGTAATTGCACTGCTGGCAAGGGTCCACATGGGGCCCAGAGCTGTGGCTTCCCCCCACTCCTGGGCACACTGCCAAACCCTCCTGCATGCTACCTCCCATCCCACCACTACCAAATGGTGGCACCCCACACCCAGGCCCACCCTTATGCCACAGCACCCTACCCAAATCAACCCCAAAAAACTCCAGTTCCACCCATTACCACATTCCTCGGTGTGGGGGACTGGTTAAATCTAATCCCATAATAAGACACTCAGCTGTCCAAGAAAAGAAAGAGAACTTTCCTCTGGTAAATTCTAGACTTCCTTTTTTCTTTTTCTCCTCCTTTCTTTTCACCTCAAGTGGAGGCAAGATGACACTTCAGGCCCCCCAGGCCAGTTGTCTTTGTCTTTCTTCAGCTTGATTTATTCTTTCTCACTCCCTCATTCCCCACCTTTTTTTTGTCAGTGGTATAAGATTGCCTCTGTGTTGGGTCCAGGGTCCCTGAACAGACACTTGGAAGAGCCACCTTACTGATGGGCCACGTAGCTCTGTGGTCAGCTCATACTCACACACACACCCCCACCCATTCTTTCACTCAACACACAGATGCAAGCAATTTATACATTACATTGCTAAAGTACTTTAACATACTTGCCTGCAATTCACTTAGCAAATGACAGGGACACCATTATCTTCAGTTAAAAGATGAAATATAGAGTTCATAAGAATTTTACCTTTAACCTAAATTCAGCCAATGTTTTACGTCCACACTGGAATATTGTGAAAATAGTTTCTTCACAACATATTAAACTGAAATCCCTATGGTCAAAGCTGTAGACTTACGTTTCCAGTTGGAGTAATCACTCGCAAAAAATTGTTCATAATTTTTCTGTTGGTTAATTTGTCTACAACTTATGTGACTTTGGCAATAACAGAGTTGGCTAATCAGTGGCTAAACATTGTACACAGACAGAAAAACCTTTCCTCTATAGCCGAATGGGCAGATTTGCATCATGAAATAATCAGATCACTATAATCATTTGGTAAAAGTAAGTGTTTATAGGTGTACAACAACTCATGGTTGCATGAATTGTTTGGAAATTGTCCTAAAAAATAAGTGGTAAAACTAGGGCTGGGTGTTAAATTGCACTATATTTGTAACACAGAGTATTTAAACCTGACAAATAAAAGCTGGCACTGAATGTTTGTATTCCTGTTGACTTAATCTACAGGTCTGTGCACAATTTGTCCAGTCCAGCATCACTGTTTAGTGTGACCTCCCTGCATTTAGCACGGCTTGAATTCTTTTGGGGAAATGTCTTGAAACTGTGACAGACCCTCTACCATTTCACTGAAGGCTGCGTGCACTCATTCTCCCATCTCTCTCCATCTCTTCTTCTCACATAGTGTCGATGATTGAACTCGAAAATTTCTAACTTCGACTCTTCGCTCCATAAGACTTTTTCCTACTCATCTTCACTTCTGTCTTTGTGAGGTTTTGCACATCTCAGCCTTTTCTCCCTGTCCCCCTTGTGAAAAACAGGTTTCTCGGCTGCTGTCCTGCTACAAATGCCGTTCTTGATCAAACATCTGCGGACTGTGGCAGGACCAACTTGGCTTTCAGATGAAGCTGCCAGGTCCTTGCTGGATTTCATCTGGTCTCTCAAAGAAGAAATTCTGAGAAACGTCTCATGATATTTTGACAGTTTTCTTGGTCCTCCACTCCTGTTTTTGTCCCTGACCTTGAACAGCTTGAATAGCACATCTGGATTATCCAGTGTGTTTGCTTTTTTTTTCTTCTTATATTTTTGTGGTTTTCCTAAATACTGTGTACACATTTGCTATATTTTCTAGTTGTATTCTGATAAATAAATATATATAGTCATCATAACATTGCCAAAACAACAAATTGAATGGTGGCCTAAGCTTTTTGCACAGTATTGTACATATTTACTTTAATGAAATAATTTTAGTGATAGCTTTGCCCAGAGTTTGCCATTTGACCACTATCTGAAATTTTCAAAAGGATCCCATTATTATTTATATTTCGATTTTGTGAATTAACATATTAATAACAATATAAATAATTCATTAGTTTAATCAGATTTTTCACCACCACTTTGCACTGGGCACACTCAGTGACCTTTGCTGCCATATCCACACAATCAAAGCACTGAGTGAAATCAGATGATGTGTTTACATGTCCAGATAAATTCAGTGATTGGACACACTTCTGAATGTGTTAACAAGGTTCTGGTTACACTGATTATTAGTTAATGTGATTAAAAAGATTAGACTTAGGCTGTTCACAGAAAGTATTCTGTAGTCAGAGAATTGTCTTAATCTGATTGTAATTAAGTTATTGTGTATTGTACTGAATGTTGGAAAGTGGGGGAGGAAGCCTGACGCTTAAACTGTCCAGGTATCACTGAAGGGCTCATTAAACAGTTAAATGGCTCCTTGGTGCATGAACTTCTCAGCAGAGGTGTTCCTATGTTTGTAGTCATTAGATCAGTGTGTGAAGAGAGAGAGAGAGAGAATCTGGGCTGAAGTGTGTGTTAGCATGCATGTGCCTGTGTAAGAAGTGCATGTCCGTGGTTGAATGTGTCTGTGTGGAAATCACTAAGCTGGGTTATCAGCTTTAGGAGCCTGGGAAACTGGAACAGACTAAGATATAGACAGAGGAGAGATAAAGACAACGGTTAAAGAATGGGAGAGAACAAGGGAGCGAGAAATAAAGAAAAGAGTCATGAACTTTATTATTGTTTGGTCACTGCTGGGGTGATAAATCTTTTTGTTTTCTGGATCAAGTGTGTCACTGTGTCACATTCTTTCTCTTTCATCACTATGAACCCTGTGTGTTTTGCTCTCCTGCTGCTATCATAAGCTCACATGCTTCTTCCCATGTCTCTGCTGCAGTATTTACACTGCCAGTTTAATCCAGTGACATGAAGAATGCTTTAAGGTGGGGGGAGGGTAATGTTGCTTGTGGTCACTGGGAGGAAAAAAGCCAAAACAACAGATGGGAGTGTGTAGTGTGTTTAACCCAGATTCTATCTCTCTAATCCTGTCTTCACTGCAAGAATGTCCGCGTTTCATGCTGGACCTGACACATCAAATGACTGTTTGGATTCGGACCGGGCTGAGCTGGGGATAAAAAGGTGGCTCAGTGAGTTCTGGACACATTGGGGTCATATACTGGATAGAAAGCAATCAAGGTCAACTTGTTGAAGAAATTGTGATCCACAGGGAGATGTTATTTTGAACCTTACTGCTGTTAGAAAAATAAAAAAATATGTTCCAGCAACAAACCTCGATCACTGCGCCAGTGGCAATAAATTACATGACTCATTTGAGGTGAGCAGTTGGGGTGGGGGTTGAGGGAGCTTCCATCAGCTGATCTAGCGGAGGGGGTGGTTGGGGGTTAGGAATGGGGAGGGGGTGTATTGGTTGTTGGTGTGCCAGATGAATCAGTCAGCTGGTACAACATCATTAGCTGACCTTATAAAACAAAACAAGGTCAGTGGTGGAGTTACCCGCCCCCAGCTCCCCGGGTAGGCGACCTAAACCAGTAATAAGTACCGCTCATTCTTTTAATCTTAATACATTAGTGTCTCATGCCTTCCCGTCTTACCACCCATCGATCAGCCCAGCTCTGGTGGCTGCTGTTGTCTTTAGCCACCCTTTTGTTTACATTCTACTCCTCAGTATGCTTGATTTCATTCTTTGCCCTTTATTTCTTACTACCCATCAATCTTTACCCCCGATCACCACCACAGTTTGGCACCCTTCAAGGTCAAAGGGAATATGTCGAGGCTTTCTAGGTCAGCTCACTGGTCTTGTCTTGGTAAATTAGTTGATTAGAAATCCCTAATTACATGTCTTTAATCTGTCTCAGGGTGCCCGTCTCCAAGGTATTTAAAAAAAAAAAAAGACTCTAAACTAAATAGTTGTGTACATGTTTCAGTATGAGATGGATCCTAGAAGAAACTTTAAACATTGCAGAGTATTTTTTAATTATAGGGATGTTTTGTGCAGTTTCATGACACCTGAGATAGAAAGTCACCTTTTTGGCATGTGTTTTATGCCTCAGCGGTGACACCTGAGATAATTTTGTTTATCCCTTATTGCTTTATGCAGTATTAAATATTTGACGAACACTTGCTGAGGACACATCTGTCTAGTCTTATCATGGGTTGTGAAGTTGCTATCAAAACATTTTTGACTCCCCCACACTGGCTTAATGGTGTTATTGGTATTAGCTTACAATTAGTAGCATGACATTCTGCTTGGTATCGAGCTTTTCTGTGCCTGATGGCATCACAGCAGCCCAGTATTTATCCTGCTAGACAGCCAGTGATGGTTGGTCAGCGTTTCTGTTGATTCTACCTGCAATCAATGCAATCCAGGGCTGACACTGCAGAACAGGAGCCAGACAAGGATCAATGAGTCTGTAATGGGATCAGAACCAACCATTGCAACAGAGCCTCCAGGGTTGCAGCTCTCACACAAGGGTGTGATCTGACCAAATCGGCTCATGTTAGAGATGTTCCTGATGGTTGTCAGGGTGAGTTGTAAGGGTCTACAAGAATCAAAAATATACTGTATGTGTGTTTGATGTTTAGAAGGTTGGGTTTCTGGCACCTAAACAATAAAGTGAACCTTTTCTGACTTGCTCAGTCAGGCTGACCATCACAGTTGTCGTTCTCAGAGGATCATGGTAATAAGAAGAGACAGCAGAGGGAATTAAGGATCAACAGAGACCTGTTGATGCATTATAACCTTAATTTCACTGGTCAGTTAATGATGCATCAAACACAACGCGTTGGCGGGAGTGTTGTTAATGCCCAGTTGGTTAATCAGTGAGATCCAATGTCACGATCTTTGATCAGAGGAGGGACACGAGGAGGTCCATGCTCGTGGAATTGAGCCATGGCAGAGGTCTTGGGCAAGCGATCTAGCGGCCAGCTGAATCAGCAAGGGTTATGACCAGCAGGATGTGAGGTCAAGGATCAAGGCCTCGTCGAGCGGCTCTTTGCTCTCCAGACAGCCATAAACTGTGTTCCCCCATTAGAGGAATCTCAGCAGTGACAGTCAACAGCGGGATGTCAGTGTCACTCTCAAGTGTTTTTAGATTCTCCACTTGTAAAGTGCTGAAATAAATCAATTGGGTTTGTCTACATAAAATGTAATGACTTCCCCCCCCCCCCCCAAACCCAAATATCTGCAAACTGAATATCTTTGGGTGCTGGTCTCACAAGATCTCATGTTGGCTCTGGGATGATTTTTACTATTTTCTTACATTTTAAAGATTAAATAATTAATTGATTACATTAGTATTGTTTAGCAGATTACTTGATAAACCTTTCATGTAAATCAGCCACACTTTGAGCTTGTTCTCTTTTTATGAACATTTGTTGCACTGTTGTTAAAATTAGTTTAAAAAAGCATGACTTAAATAGATCTAATAAAAAAAAAAAGCTGTAAATAATGAAGCAGGGAAGACGTTGTCCACTCAGGAATCCTGTTTGGCAGTAAATGAGCAGAAGATTTTTCTTTCAAAGCAGCTTGGAGAAGACTGAGCGGTGTGTGGGAAACATGCGACCTGCACTGATGACACTAATTCACCTGAATACCAGCTTGTCACTGATGCTCTACACTGTCAGTACAGAGTCGTGTCTGTCTCTCGATCTATCATTACCTTTCTTCACCTCCCTTTCTTCTCAGTTCTGTTTGAATACATCTCATCTCAAACACAGTTAATGAAATTTGACATATAGGATCAACAGGATGGCTCAAAGCTAACCGACTTCTGCCTGGAGCCTTCACTGCATTGTTTTTTTTGTCTTAGGTTGATGCACAAATTGAGCCTTGACAGTCAAACCTGAATAAGAAGTACAACAAGATGGGGAGAATGACAGGCCAGGCTGTGAGTGACGAAACTTAGAGAGAAGGCGAACAAGAAACCAAGCAGCAGAGGGAGCAACAAGAAGGTAAGAAGACAAAGGAGGGAGAAACAGGAGGCTGCGTAGACGGAAGAGTGGGCGTTTTTATTGGTGTCATGAGAGGAGAAATCGATAAAAGAGGTGAAAAAGCCGCCCGGTTTTAAGAGCCCCATCACTGCAGCAATGAAAGGAGCCTTCAAAGAGTCAGTCTAATCAGAGGTTAAATAAAGATAGGAGCAGGCGGTACTTTGAATAGCCCTGCTCTTGTAATGTAACACCTACTGCCCTGCACTCAGTGGCCCCTTAAACTCAGTGTGTGTATGTGTCTGTTCATTCTTGTTCTTTCTCCATTCTCACACGTTGATGTACAGAGTGCCCGACATGTTTCTGACAGCTCGTGTGCAGTTAACAGACTCTCAGAAAGCAGATGAACCCATTTTGTGTCCTCCTCTGTCGGTCTCTCGTATCTGAGCCCCGTCTCAACCAAAGTGAGACAAAGCAGATATATGTGCTTAGGTTACATGTTGCACTAACAGCATGGTAGTCTACCCTCTGTACCCGTCACCCTTCTGCTTACCTGCCTTTTTTTTTTTTTTTATCTACCGCGCCATAGACTCATTCATCATGTGTGTAGGTTCTCACCATGATAAGGTACCAGCCACTGACTCAATACTGCAGCCTTGGGTCTGTCTTCATGAGCCTCTCCCTGTTTTTAAGAGGCACCGTGTGGACAGAGCAGATTCCAGCCTGAGCAATGAGTTTGCTCTGGGCACACAGAGGCCGAGATATGTAGGTGTAAAAGGCCTTTACACAATGTCATTACATGTCATTCAACGTTGTTAAAGTTTACAAGGCGGTTTGCTTTAGTTCAGCCATGGTTTGTGGTGTTAATGGACATTCATATTTTTAATGCAGATGAGTGCAGAATTATAAGGATACATATAGAGGGTTGGTTCGCAGATTGTTAGAATGACTCAGTTTGCTAAGGTCCAAAGCTAACAAATCTTTTATTGACTCTTTTAAAGCTGCTCTAAGAAATATGTTTATAAAATTATCATTTGATCAAATGACTGTGTAAGAATAAGAATGGGACAAGCATAGAGTGAATTATCATCTACACTGCACTTCTCATAAGTTCTACTGAGAGTTTTAGTATCTTTCTGCTCTTTGTTATGGTTTTCCAGCAGTTAAAGAGGTAGATATTTCTATCAGAGTTTGGTGGAGACCAAACCAAAACCAGAGCTAAAAGAAGAGTGACTGTCAAATGAATGCTAATGCTCCTCTGTGTGTGCTGGATGCATATATGATAGAATTTTGCCAATATACTGGCCATAACAGCTTTATAAGGTGGAACTGTAATATAACATGTTTACAGCTTTTCTTCTTTCCAAAAATATCTATTAATACAGCTTTAACTGTCTTTGCTCCTAAACATTGAGGTAGCAGGCCTTTGCTGTCTGCTGCTGAAAATGATTGTCAGCTGTACTGTAATGTTGTCTAACTAACTTGCCTAAAGACCAAAATGAAACTTGGCTGTTGCCTGGTTAACATGCTATCTGCAAACTGGTGCCTGTACCCGGCCAAACGCTGTGTATTAGACAAAGAAGCATTGTTGTGTAACAACATTTTACAGTTATGAGTTAACTGGGTTTTCACAGTCCAAGAGGAGTGACTCATTTATACTGAAACAACCTAGTTTGTTGTCTCGTATCAGTTTTACTTCACGATTTAAACTTTTCTGCATCGTATATCAGAATTCTATTTATCAATTTTCAAGTGTTTGTATTTTCTCTTACAAATTTCTGATGTTGGTACAGATTGATGACAGTGATGACCACATCAAACAAGCGGAAGAAAGGATGTGTCGCTCTCATCATAAAGAAGATCACTGTGACTAGACTGCACACTAACCGAGTCTTTTTCTTAATGAAACAAAGTAAACCTTCATGTTATTGCTCGATATTTGAAAGTAAACCCTTAAGTTTTATTAAAGCATGGTGCATCCTCATTATTAATAGATACAGAATTGCAAAGGTGGGAGTAAGTCACACATGTGCAAGTCACAAGCCAGTCTCAAATCCTAAACTTCAAGTCACAGTCAAGTCCCAAGTTATTGTGGTGAAATACCCGGGGCTTTTCTATGTGGAGTCTGCATGTTCTCCCTGTGTCTGTGTGGGTTCTCTCTGGGTGCTCCGGCTTCTTCCCACAGTCTAAAGCCATGCAGCTTAGGTTGAATGGTGACTCTAAATTGCCTGTAGGAGTGAGTGTGAATGTGTGTGGTTGTTGGTCTATATGTCAGTCCAGTGATAGACTGGTGACCTGTCCAGGGTGCACCCCATCTCTCGCCCAATGTCAGCTGCAATAAGTGGTATAGATAATGGATGGATTGATTATTTAGGCCCCTCCATAGCTGCCTCATGTGACCTGTGTTGCCCTCTGCTGGTCTGCTGCTTTCTGGTTGGTTGCCAAGTTTGCCTGGATTGCACTAGAAATCACCCAACTGTGTTTCAAAAAGAAAATGTAACTTCTCCATATCTGGGGAAAATCGAACTATTTAATTAAATTTTATACATTTAGATGCTTAAAATGTTGAAAATTAAGCCTAAACAGATCTGATAAATGGGTTCAGTAAGGGATTCACATTGAGTAAAACTGTAGCGAATGCCTACCACACACACGCTGTGGTTGTGTTCTTCAGATACTTGTGCTCTGTCATTCTGATGTTCCCCAAATCCTTCTTCCCTCCTCCCCATTAACCCCTGACACCTCGCCCCTACCAACACATCCCTGTGTCTAAGCCAGCATTATCAGCGGACTCATTAGGACAGCATTAGTGTCAAAGATGGACACAGGGATATGGATCCACAGCTGGATCAGGAAGCCGGAGAAGACCCAAAACCGTTTTTAAAAATTCTCCTTCCCGCTTCCTTCTCTTCATGCTATTGTTAAGGGATGCCTCAGTTCTGACACCGGAGGTCAGAGGTCACTCGTTCACAGGAGCCATCCAGTTCCTTCTTCCAAATGCACTGTCACCATGATTCACCACTCACACCGGTCTGTGTCACTCTGCCTCGACACAGCTGTCACTCACATTCACAGGCTTGTGAATATGCAGAGCTTGCGGGCGGCTGCATACTTTTATTAGGGGAAGCTTCTCACAGGCCCTTTTCTTCTTAGAGATCACAGTGCTTGAGATGATACACAAACATCTCTGACAGTATCTGAGGCTTTTCTTTAACAAGCACAGTAAACCAGGTTTTAACTAAAATGTGTGCACATTTTCAAACTATAAACCCTTGTGAAGTGTCGTCAAATCCATTGTTTACTGTCCGTGTACTGGTCAACATGTTGCAGTCACACTTGACAAGCAACCATATCTGAATGCAGTCATTTATTATGGGTAGCTAGCTATTTATTTGATAATCTGCAAGGTTACCTAAAGATAAGGGGACTTAAACTACTTCCTGTGTTTTCACTTTACTTAACCTTGATATAAAGACAATAACATTTTTTTTGTAAAGTAAAATATCTAACTATTTTCTTTACAGCCTTTTAGAAAGAGTTATTTATTTGAAGGTCTTTGTGGTGACCAAATAAAAAGCAAACTATGACCTTTTTCGCTTGTTTTTATTTGTTTTAGCAAGTAACATTCCAGGTGGTCCCACTATTATTTTGAATGAATCTTTATTATTACAGTCAAAACATGCGACAGTACTTAAAAGCCACATTCATCATCTTGAATAAAAGGAGAACGTTTGCCATGTTAGCATCTTTTCTGCATGAAGAGAGTGTCGGAGCCTTGACCCTGTGACCCAGATAGCGCCACTCAGGAAACCACTGCCCACATTCCCCTTGCCAACAAATGGCTCCTTCTAATCATTAACACACAAATGGACCATGTTCTCATGTGTTTTTGTGTGAGACTGTGTGCATGTGTGTGTGTGTGTGTGTGTGTGTGTGTGTGTGTTTATTGCGTGCTCTCCGCTCAACACAAAGCTGTGATAGACATAGAAAGCTGATGCCCACTTAAAGCTCAGGTTTAAATTTAGCAGCACAAGATACGTGGAGCCTTGCTCAGTCTCTCTGCTTGTGTACTCCAGGACGGATGTTTGAACAGGCACGGTTATCTATTAAAAAAGGAAACTAGTAAACGTAGGCTGCAAAGGTGCAGTAATTTTTATGATAAACCAAGAGGTGTTTGATCTGTGCGGTGTGTGTGTGTGTATGTGTGTTTGAGTGAATTTTGAGCTGCGTTTCCAAGAACGTGCTCACACCCAGCTCCCTCTCCTTGTGTTTAAGTAGAAGAACACAAAAGGAGCTGCCAGAAGTCTCACTCTGTGATTTTTGTTTTCTCTTCGGCCCCTTAAGGCCATTCTAAAATAAAAAGAAAGAGAAAAAACAGAGCAGGTGAAGAGATGAAAAGCAAGCGAAGGCTTGGCTCAACAGTATCAGGTGTTCAGGTGTGTGCAGTGGTGAGAGTGTCTGTGTGGGAGTGAGTGCAGGAGGGTCTGTTCCAGAAGTGATTGCTTCACTTCCGTCAGGTGACTGATTGTCCATAGCAGTGGCCCTGAGGGGACAGGTGAGGGTCAAAGTTCACAGCCTAGCAGGCAGGGGGTCTTATGTGGGGCAGAAGAGAAGGGTTCATCACCACGGCTGATCTGAACTGCTTTGCCTTTAAGGAGTCACAAAGACCTACAGCAGAGCAACATCTGGGAAGATTATTCTACGAGTCAAATTAGTCTGTAACTGATTTGATTGTCATTTAACCATTTTGTAAGTGTTTAAACAAATGTTCAGTTCAACTCAATGGAGAAGTGTGTCCAAACTTTTAACTGGTGTGTGTGTGTTTGTGTGTGTGTATATATACTGTATATACACATCACAGTCAGTGGTGGAAGAAGTACTCATTGTTTACTTTAGTAACAATACTGTTACAAATAAAAGTCTTGCATTCAAAATGTAGTAAAAGTACTGACATCACCAATATCAAAGGCAAAAGCACCCAATTATGCAGAAGAGCACATTTCACATTAATGTATATCATATTATTGGATTATTGATTGGTATTTTGTGAATTTCCCACTGGGTATCAATAAAGTTAGATAAATGTAATGGAGGAAGAAGTAAAAGTACAGTAAAGGAAGTAAAATACAGATACTCAAAATTGTACTGAAGTACCATAGTTGAGTCAGTTACTGCCTTAGTTACTTTCTACCACCGTACACAGTCTCTTCCAGAGCGGTAGAAACAGGGAGCGGTGGTATTGCACAGGCTATGAGATTGAGTGAATAACTTCCTGTTGCTGGTGGAGAGAGTGGGTGTCTTAAGTGTGTTTGTTATCTAGCTCGGGTGTTTTATCAGGATCAAACAGCAGCTTGGGCATTAGCTAACCAGGACTCGGCTCTTTCATCTGCACTAGTGGGGATAATAATTCTGTTCATGCAGAAAGCAGGAGCAACAGCCTGTGTTCAAGGAAAGCCTGTTAAGCAGAGGGTTTAGTGAAGGGAATTCACCTGCATAAGTAACATTCAAAACACATAAAGGTACAAGTTGGGCTGTTTATCTTCTTCCTTTATTCCTTCAGGAGAAACTCGGCAGCCGTCACTGCAAAATGGAGAATCTATCAAAGCTATACCTGGGTGGGATTTGAAGACGCCTTCCAGTCTCAAAGATTCCTTACATCAGGGTACCACCGCCTCTTACACGTCTCTGATCTCTGGTGATTTTCCATTCTGCACCATTGTATTAAAAAGGCAGAGGTGTGTTTCTTACTAAATGACCATCTCATCATCCCTGATGTGTTTAAAAGAAGCTTTTATTCATGGTGTGTGTCACACCAGTGGTTTTCACTTTTTGTGCACAAGGCACACCTGTATTCATGTCCATGGAAAATGTTCTCTATACCACATGCTACCAACCTTGTCACTCTGTAAACATTTATTTTTATTTACTTATGACAAATACAATGAGTGAGTGAGAGAGGAGAGGTGCAGCTGGCAGGAGAGGGAAGCATCAAGATCTAATCACTCCTTATAGACCAAACTAAAAAGAGAGCTGCACTAGGAATAAATAGGAATAAATTGCTTATAAACACTACATATCAACAGAGAAGAGTATGCACTGACTTGGAATGAAAAACTTCAGTCTAAATTTGTAAAGAAAAGAGATGCATTGAGATTGAAAACAGGTTGACACCAAGTTCCTACCCTATTAATAATCTCTGGACCCCTCAGATGTAATTTGTGTCCCCTCGCAGGAGGCCTACCTCCCAGTGGAAACCACTGGGCAACCTATGTGACTTATTTAAAGTTAAAACTAACTCAGCCTTTGCTAGCCAGAACAATAAAATGCCATTTAAACAGTGATGTATCATTGATAACAATCTCTAATTGTCATATATTATATGAGTAATTGGGATGATTTTATTTTGCTTTTACATTTTACAGAATTCTGTGTGTTCTCCAATGAATAGGATGCATATTGCTTGTATATTCATGGATATAAACCAAAAAAGGGCATTTTTATTGTGCAGAACATCTTATTTTCCTTACATTTATGAGGCCTCCTCTGTTCCCCCCTCCTCTGGTGGTGTAATGGATCTTTTAGTCTTCAGTGGTTCCTCTGTTTCAGGGGACTTCCGCTCTCAGCTAAGTGAGGGTGGCCCTGCTCTAGACCTAAGTCGGCTCAGAGATCATTTAGAGACAGACAGAGCAGGTATGGATTAACATAATCCAGCTAAATCAACTCTGTGGATGACAGCCAGACACTGAGCAGGGCCTGCATGCAGTAACCTTACACATAGACCTACATACTTTTCCCTCTTCCCTCTTTCTCTTTGCAGTTCATACATGGAAATCTTTGACATGATGATTATATGAAGTACCGTCTCAATTTTATAAATGATCACCATTGCCATTTTAACAGGTTAACATGCTTGCACACATCTGAGCATTGCTCACCACCTCGGGCAAGCCCAGTATGCAGAAGCACACCCAGTATATGATAAGATGTATGATATATAAAATCGTTTCCTTCTCACACTGACACTGCCTTTGAACTGTCAAACCACAAACGCTTTCTTGCCAGATATGTGGATATTTTTGCTCGTCCCCCTGAATTTTAGTACAACAGAATGCAGGTCCCCTAAACCCCCCGCCCACCCCCCCCCCCCCCCGGTTTACTTGTGGGAAACTAATAGTGATCATGCGTATGTAGATACATTTGATGTTTGTCCAGGTGTACAGTATATATGGCATGTATGCGGCCTTATGTGCATGTGGGAAGGTGTGTGTACATGCAGCCATGTAAGTTGTGCTGTTTGCCAGGATCCCTTTATTCTAGCCCCGGTACAACAGGGATTTGATGGGCTTTGAGAGATTTAATCACTCTGGGAGTTTGAGTGAACAAGAGGAAATACCCTTAACAAGCAGAGTCAAAGTGTGATTAGTATTCATTTTTTCTACATCTGTTAGATTGTGTGCGCATCGGCCTGTTCTGGTGACTCACATCCCTCAAGTAATGACACATTATCCTTCAACACACACAATAAGCCCCTGCTACTTTATAGGCATGATCAAAAGCAGTACTCATATGTGTCGTTTCATTCCTCTTACCCACTAACTAAGCCCAGTCATTGCTTTTATTAAAAATCTCAAATTTCCAATCTGAATTTTTGACTGATTTATGATAAATCCTTCAGTTCTGTCGGGCCCAACTTTCATTTATGTTTCGAGTCCTAGTCCTTGCTTTCATGGCAAATCTGGAGCTTTTTTTTATTTTTATTGCACGCTGTCGACCTCAACCCTGGTAGTTCCGATTATGATGATCTCCTAACCTTAAACCAGCCGTGTGGTCTTAACAAGCATTTTGCCAGTTCCGTGTTAGCAGTGTTATAGTTCCCCCCGCCCTCCCCAGCTGGACACTAACGAGACGCCACACACTGACCTCTGCAGTGGCTCAAATTAGATGTAAATTGGGCCAGATTTTTACGATGGGTCTCTAATGCGATCCAGATCTCTCTGCCATCATGGCCAGCGGGTCAACGGCGTGAGAATGTCTCGCTCTCTAATGGCATTTGGAGTGGTCGATGAGAGGGGTTGCGGGTAGTGGTGACCTCGCTGGCCTACCCTTTACTTCCTTCTAATTAGAGCGCTGGACCAGATCAAAAGAGCCAACCGCATCGCAGCGGGAGGGCGACTGAAGAAGGAGGCAGGGTAGTTAAGACAAAGAAGAGGAGGAGGAAGACGAGGGTGCAGGAGGAGGGTGAGGTATAAGCCTTTTCTCTAAGTAATGGGCTGCACTGGGGATGGGGGAGAATTGGAGAGTTTTTATTTGCGTTAGTCCTGGAGGCCAGTGGGGCACTCAACCTGCAGTGGTATGCACGCTCTTCTATAGGTGCCCGGAGTAGGCATACCTTAAAGAGGAGATGCTAATAGAGAGGCAGTGGGGGAGAGAAATGTATTTGTGTGTGAGGTACGGAGGGAGGAAAAGAGGGGTGGAGTGTAAAGCACAGGAGAGAATAGACCGTTTTTTTTTCGTGGTCTTTCAGGAGAGCAGTACCTCAGCGCTGTCTGCTGGCCTGCTCTGTGTCTCGCCACAGCTGCGGAGATGAACCCAGACACACAGGAAGTGAAGCGTTTAGCACTTCCTCACCCACAGATGTGTGTGGCTAACGCCCCCAGTCTTAAACATATGGACAAATGCAAAATCAGTAAGCTCCCATACAAACAAACACATCTATCTCTTGTGGAAGCCATGGACACACAGGATCATCACACAGTAACAAGAGCCAGATTACATCTGTTTCCACGGTTACTAATGAGTGCATAAGTAGGCTGGATTATAATACTCGACTGATGTTATCCACCTGGGGACATTTTGTTCCAGGAGAATAGGAGTGTGAAGGTACAGAATACAAAGCCGTGCACACATTTAATATGTAATAATGTGTTAAGATACCGTATATGCATACCCTCTTAATAGTTATGTTCTATTTTTTGATTGTTTTCCACAAATCCTATACAGAAACTAAAACCATCAGTGAATAGGCTGGGAGCTGTGTGAAGGGATCAACAAACAGTGAAACAGCGGCCTGGGAAGTTTATGGTGCTTTGATGGAGCTAGAATTCCAGGAGTTTCCTGTAATTGTGGGATAAGACTGTGTCATCCCTGTCACTCACCTGGATTTATCAGCAGGCAATCTGGA
>NW_018127889.1:753088-779242 GCF_001952655.1 Monopterus albus | reverse complement strand
GGTCGAGCAGCAGACAAAGAGGGCTACAGTCACAGATGAGATGTGGTTTGACACTGCACAGACTGCTGTCTCACACTTTGTCAAAAATATATAGTCTTTCGAGATGTGGTCAAACTATAAAGTTTTGTGAAAATAAACCTCTCATGGATCACGGTGATTAAAAACTTAATAAAAGTCAAACACCAGACCTTCTTCAGCCAGCCCTCTTCCCCCTCAGGGCAAACCACTGAACTATGTACAACCCCTTACTATTGATGTTGACATATTCTCTGACCTAATCTATCAACACACACATACACACAAGCATATAATTGGTCTTCCCCTTCTGTGCTAACTGCTCTTAATATCGTCTGTGTCGGCTGGTATGCTCTGATCTGATCTCACTATGTGCCTTGGCTACCCCCTGGCTGTGGATGTACCCATCAGAGCACAAGACGGGGCTCGCTGACCCTGATATGAGCTTCTCTCTAGGATCCTGCAGGGCTAGAAAGCACCTGTCCTTTATGGGACATACAGCGAACATAGCCACAAGTAATGATTTATACATAATTCTGGAAGATTTACAAGAGGATTTAGTAACCTTGAGAACATGACAATATCATTTATTTTTTTTCAAGCCACTCCATATTGGTTGACAGATGCTTTTATGCAAATGCAGATGAAACACCAGCACATATGCACTGTACTGCTGCTGCAACAGTCACACCTGTGATGTTTCATGTTGAGTCATTTGGGCATAAAAATATGATCGCAAGCAGTCTTAGCAGCCAGCTATCTACACTACCTCATTATGGTAACAATTACTGGGGTAATCAATTGGCCAAATTATAGACCGATAACTGAGGCCTTATTGTCTGGAGGGGACCACAGTGGCCTTCTTCTCTGCTGTTTGGCCTGAATGCATCATTTTGGGCTTGACCCCTTGCACTCCTTCGCTCGCTTCCCCACCCATAATACCTTCCTGTCTCTATTATCGGACTGTGGAGGTCATGCTGTGTAAAGGTCAGGGTTTCAGGGTCATGCTGTCAATTGGGCAGGCGCCAAAAATAGGTGCCTTGTAATTTTAAGCATGGAAGAGCTGGAAGCTACGGTTCAAGAGCACCTTGAGTTATGTCTCCACGTTATGAAGCATTTTTACATAGAGCAACTCTCTGACAAGACACATGCACAGGGGTAGAGCAGGTCAACCCCTTATCATAGGGCGGGTGGTTTGATTCACATTCTCCCCAGTCTGCATATAAAAGTGTCCCTGGGCAAGACATTGAACTCAAAGTCACTCCCAGTAGCCTGGCAGCTCCGCCGCCACCAGTGTGTGTGTGTGATTGCGTGAATGGGTTAATCTGTAAAGTGCTTTGTCCGCTCTGTAAGTGCAGTCCATTTACCATTTACATTAGAGAATGCGCTACTGCATATTAACAAAATAACTGTATAGATGTTATTTGACCAAAACACCAAGTTCACAACACAAAAGCAACCTAACTAGAAGATGCCAGTTCTTTAAACTAGCCCACAGAACAATAGGTGGGAGAGGAGGTGGCCGGGCTGTTAAGACACTGGGAAAATCCTTGAGATCGACTGTAGAAGGGTTCAGGCCTCTGACAGATGTTTGCTGACACAGGCATCTGCTACGGTACTGACACTGCAATGTAAATCAAGAATGCTCTGTTAGCACCGCAGCACAAATCAGTCACATCCCTGCTACCACAGTCTGCGGCAAGTGAATGGGCCTGCATCGCGGGCTGAATTCCCAAACAGTGGTCTCACCTGTGCTGCAGTGACAACATGAATGTTTTGGCTTAGCAGGAATTTCTCTTCCTCTCTCTCTCTGTTAACACTTCAACTTGCATGAGAAGAAGAAGAAGCAACATGAGAATACTTCTTAAGACTCTTGTGAATAGGACAAGGCGATGCACCTCATGCAGGTATCCACAGGAACCTGGGAACTAAGAGGACATCGTCAAGTCTGGTTATGCATACTTAGCATTCCCGGTCTCTATTTTGGGAGTGTCTCTAGAAAGTCTTATCTGCACTGAAAGAAACTACTGCAGTGCAAAGGGTACTATTACAAAAGAGAAGGATGTAAAATGCATACTTTTCTGTCTTTTATGATGCCATAAATGCACAAATAAGTGGCTACAGGTTGCACAGGAATTTTGCCACTAAAGTTTTTTATTTGTTCCTGTTTTTTGTTGTTTTGTGTTTGCAGGGCTGAAGACAAGTTTTATCAGATTCCGCCTCAGACGAATTGCTTTTCTCATCAGTAAAATTTGATTTTGTTTATTCGCTTACATTCCAAACAATTGCGCAGCTACTGTATATAATCAGTAATTAAGACAAGTGGGAAAAAGAAAAAAAACATATTTGACATTTCTCTTAAAGGGAAGACAGATGATCATAAATCACACCTGTTGTGTGTGGATGTTTTGGTGTTGTGGACCTGCCCGTATCTGCTGCTATAGATTTCTGTGTCCTGACCCGGAAAGGCAGGCCTGTAATAAGAACCATCAAATCATGTGATTGATCACCCAACATGACTGAGAGGAGAGAAAGCAACAGGCTGGATGGGCTAGTGCTTGCCAATGCTGAGGATGGTGTGTGGGTGTGTGAGAAGAAAGTGAACAGACACAGAGTGAAAGAAGAAAGCAGACTTGTTTAATTGGGGGGGCTCAGTCTCTCCCTCTCTCTCTCTCTCTCTCTCTCTCGAGAGAGATGATAGATGCTGAGAGGAGATCTGAAAATGTGGAAACAATAAAGAAGACTGAGGAAGATGACAACAAGAGGCAGAGAAGGTCAGATCAGCCACAGAGACCCCATTAACCTGCAGCCAGGTGTAAATCACATAGAGGGAGTGGCTGCCATTTTAGGCCTTGCTTTCTGCAAAACCTTAATTGTTCTTATGGATTACCGCACTGCTTCTCAACAGCTTTGTCTCACAGTAGTCAAAATCGGAGGCAGGTGATATTCAAATGATGGATGTCCTGCAAGCTCTGTGAACTGAGAAGAGGATGGAAAACAGGAGTCGAGCAATTATTCATATTCCATTTAGCATACCTGATTGCATATTTGACTCTTTACAGTTCAGTTTCCACAAAGAGGTTAGAGACAAGAGGCTGCACATGTACCTGAGTGGGTGTAAGCATACTGCTGAGCGTGCTTTGTTTAAAATTTAAATTTTGCCACAGTGAACAAGAATCACTTTTTGAGTTTGAAGGTTTGTCTGTCAGTTTTGTCTGAATTCCTGCACACAGCCCCAAAACTCTGATATGCTGGTGTCATAATCCCCTCTAATCTGATTAGTTTCATGTATAAACTCTGTCCTGCGGGCAATGAGGGACAAGGAAACCCACACAGACTCCTTCCAAGACCTCATCACACCTGCATTTTCCAACTTCCAGGTGTCACACCTGACTGAATGGAGGTTTGATCCCCTCTCTGGGATCGGGGTTAAACTGAGTGTTGGAGAAGGAGAGCGATTGAGACTATGGGAAGAGAGCAATAGTTAAACGTGGGATTGTTATGTGCTTAGACGGGGCGGGTGACAGAATGATAATGGGGGTGGATTTGAGCCCTAAGGTGGAAAAGGTTGTGGTTTGACATTAATGTACATCTTTCTATAAACGGTAAACAGAAAATGTTACATGCATTTCTCAAAGTACTGGTAGCTGCTTCTTATTATCCAGCTAACTGATTTCACGGTAGCAGTAGGGGTATATTAAACTAAGACAAGAATAGCTAATAACTCACTAATGATAATGTTCTTTGCATGCAAATGCAGCATGCATTTAAAACACTATTAAGCATTGTATGTAAAGGCACAATATAAATGAATCAGCAATAAACGTTGAAACAGATGTAGGAATCCTGTTTTCTTTCACAACCTGGAACTGTAACTCATGTTGCTGCTTTGCCCCCAAGGATACACAGGAAGCATAAATGTGCAGTGTCAAATATTTACGCATAAGTAAAAACCTAAAGGAACAATAGAGGGATGGTGAACAACTTGCGAAGCAGCAGGGGTAAGAGGTGGGGAGGAGAAAAGCGGTTTGAGCAGAAGTTGTTGTGCGAGTTAAGAAGGAATGCAAAGTGTTTGAAAAGATATTAGATAAAGCTGGCAGAACATTCTCTGTGATTGGCTGTGAAGCATTGCTGCGAATGCCAAGCCTCATTCCTCCGGCTAGGCCCAGTACTACAGCTGAACAGAATGCGCCCTAACACGCACAGACTGTATGCACGCACACACGAGACACATGCACATTGCCTAAGGGGCTGTTAACAGGCTGTGTAGCAAGATAGGGACTGGGGAATTTAGTCACTGTGTGAAATTGGTTTCATTAGTTGTTGATTGGCAGATTATCAACAGTTGCATGAGGCTTGTGACACCTCAGGTTTTCCTATTTTATTGCATCTTATCAGCATTATAAGTCGGTCTTTCAGACAAGATGATGTCATAATAATTTCAGTGATATTATGTAAAAAGTAGAAAGTAAAATACAATTGAAATCTACTTGTAATTTTGTCATTTATCTTGCAATTGCAGCATAATCTCTATTTTTTTAAACAGGTGATGCAATCCATTATGTGAGATAGAAGATGTGCAAATTATTTCATACTGCTGAGTCAAAACAACAGCACTGCTTGATGTTGTGTTACCAGTGAACTCACCAACCGGTGAAGCAGGCTTGAATCACACGGAGCAGGCCTAGTGTGTGTCTGCACATGAAATGTCATTCCAGCGGGTGCACTGGTGAACACCAGAAGCTCTTCTCTCCATGGCAGGGCACGGTTTTTGCAGTGATAGCCTTTAGCTGGAGCACTAAAGCCAAAATACAAACTGAGAGCTAATAGAGAGACATTGCATTACTTGCACAACAAGAAGCAATAAGTGCTTTTGTAATTGTGAGGGGGAAACAAATGCTCTTTTATGTAGGAGAACCATTAGCCTCAGTATTGGCATTAACCATACCCTTCTTTACTGCAGCTTTGCCTACTTAAACTGAATTTTAAAAAGCTGGCATAATGCCACCACTGTGCTCTTGTTATACAGATACCAGCATCCTGGTACTGGATGCTCAGTGTGACATACACTGACCGGCCACTTTTATTAGGTACACCTGTGCAATGGTATGCACTTGAATGCAACACTCCCACCTTAACATCTGTGTTTATGAAGCTCAAAATGTCTTGGTGAAATTGTCATATATGTATAAACTCAGTTATATGTTCATTATTATTTATTATTTATACATTTACGACAATTTCACCATAAACTGAAACATATCAAGCTTCATAAACAGATGTTCAGGCATAAATGTTGCACTGGATTGTATACAGTTGTACAGGTGTACCTAATAAACTGGCTGGTGAGTGTATAACCATGCATATAACTCATACATAGGAAATATAAAGCATACTAGTAACATTACTGCTTTCAAATCAGGATAAACCAACACTTAGTTAAAACTTCACACACCTCCACCCTCAACCCCTCAGCTGCTTCTCCCTTTTTTACACAGACTAAGGTGGAATGGTTGTGCCAGTTTTACTACCTCTTATCAAGAAGACAGCATCAAGGATGAAGTTAGAGATAGAGGTAGAGGAATGACTGAGATTAATGTCTTATACTGACTGGAGGGCCCTGGTGGTGATGCATGCTGACCTGGTCTCACCAACAGTACTGGGAGCCTGCAGAACTTAGAATGTCCTGACATTGCGTTTTTCATTTTCTGTGCATCTCAGATAGAAAGCATAGAGGCCAGCAAGGGCAAACACACACACACACACACACACACACACAGAGTGGCACATGGGCGCTGGAAATGTGCTGACCTGTCTGCTTTGACCAGACGGTGTTCAGTCTGTGGTGCTACTGAGCATTTCAACTGTGACAACACTGGTAATGACACTCGTCATCCAAGAGTGACCAGAGGACAGAGCTGGGCTTACAGGCAGTGGTTTATAGAAGTAACATGGATAGGAAAATATAATAATCAAAGGACTGTTAGGTGAAAAGATGGCATTATCTATACCTGAACAGAAAATACATAAAAATACCAGTTTAACATGGTATTTTATTCATCTTCTGCAGCATTTTGCATCAAGTCTTGAAATGCAAAACATATAGACTTTTAGCTCAGACTTGGGCGTAGCAGGATGTTATTGCTGTTAGTTTCTAGACTGGAAATCAGACATCAGCCTCTTTGCTGTTGAACAGTTTGGGTCGAGGAAGGGAAAGTGGGTCAGTCGGAATCACCCTGGGGAAGGAGCGAATGGGATGGAGGGGGGATGCAGGCATGTGTGTTTTTGAGTGTGCGTGTGTGTGTGTGTGTGGGTGGGGGTGGGGTGGGGTGGGGGGTTGGATGAGACTAGAGCAGAAAAAAGTCAGGAGACTCCAGAGAATGCTCTCTCTTTCTCTCCTCATGCAAGAACACTAAACCCTTGAACCCTCTACTCTAGTGTTGCTCTACTACTCATTCTCCAAATCATCTAATCCAGTCTGTGCTAAAGACTATAGAAATATGTTTAAAAGTTTAATACCCATCCCTACTTTTTAATTTGTCTCTTTTGTGTCTTACTTGTCTTGCCCCTGAAGTGACAAAAATGGTTCAGCAAAGAAAACAAAAAGGGAAGTGAGGGTGAGTAGAGCAGACAGAGGGAGGAATGAAATAGTAATGAGAGGATGATGGGCAAGCTCAGGCCACTACGGAGCGTCACCCTCACTGCTCTCTTCTTCACTGCCCACTGTGGTAATGTCCCGCCTTGTCTCATCTCATCCTTCCCATTCTTCAACTCTGTACCGTGCCTGAGTTTCTCTCTGATTTAACGTCTCCTGTTTCTGACAGCAGGAGAGAAACAGCCAGGAGGGGTGAGAGACGTCGAGAGAAATGTGTGAGAGAAGGAACGCTCTCTTCTACTCAGTTCTATAGAGCCATCAGTGTCCCTGTTAAGCCCTGCCATTCCCTCTGCCGTCTGTCCTCCTCACCCTCTGTCTAGTTATCAAAGTGTTTATTCAGCCTGGCATTGTTTGCTCTCTCCTCATTCTCAGAGAGAAACTCAGAGAGCAAAGTGTGATTCACTGCATCTACATGAGGACAGTGGGAGCACAGGAAAAAGAAAAGACATTTTAGGGGTTCACGCCAGTCAGTGGGAGGGTATGAAGGCTTCCATACTGCTGAGAGGTGGCAGTGAGGTGGTGTAGGAATGGAAAGAGAAGACTCTCTGGACTGTGCCCCCGCTGATTAAGATGTACCCCACACAGGCAAAACTTTGGGGAGGATCTGCAGTGCAAACACCCCCTTTAGCCTCCGGGGCGCGCCAGTCTAAGTCAAGAGCCTGCTGGGAAGCAGCATGTGAGGGAATGAACTTGATGTGCCGCTGGACGGAGTCTAAAGACTCCTGCGGGTGTGGGGTGGGGATGGGGTACTGCTCGGTGCCAGGGTTGCCCGGGTTACAGGCAGAAGGAAAAGGCATGATATTCTCTCAGTGTCTTGGGAGAGGTTTTTATTGTGTGTGTTGTTTTGTGTGCGATGCTGTCTGGTTGCATGTCGCTACGCCGCTGTGGGGATGCTCCAATTCCTGCAGCTCTGGTGTCTTCACCACTGCCCCTTTGATGATCAACTCACACAGTTTCACGTATACACACACACATACTGCACATACAAGCATGAGCAGAGTAACTGAAGTCTCTCCCACTGCTTTGGTGTCTGTACTGCCTTCTTTGATGCTATAGGACAGGCACACACACGCACTCAGATTACACTATAAGTTGAAGTTCCTCACTAATGTCCGCCAATCGGACCTATTCCGTTGCGTTTATGATGACCCAATCACAATAGTTTAAGAAATTTTTGCCGAGCTGACAGATTGATTGCGCAGTGAGGTGCAGTGTGTGCATGATTATGTGAGCATGGTTTGCATTAGGGCTCTGTCGAGGGATATAAGGAGGTTACTGTACTATGAGCGACTGAGGTGTTCTGGTATCCATTTGGATGAATCAGCACTGATGACTGAACTATACAGAGAGACAGGGCTCACCCAGATAACTACTACTGCACAAACCACTGTCATGCTCTCTTGCGCTCTGTTATCTTTCTTTTCTTCTCTCTGGTCTTTTTCTCTTTACCTCATCTCTCCTTTCAGTTTTTCCGTCTTTTCCTTTTTACTTTCTGCCCCTTTCCTCCACGTTTACTTTATTGCTCTCCCTTGCTTCTATTTAATTGCCATCTGCCACTTGCAGTCACTGTTATTCAGATACCCACAATTTCCAGCATCATAGGCAGCGGGTCGGCCAGATAAAGAGGAAGAGAGAGATGATGAGAGGAGAAATGATCCGTGATTCATCAGGAGCTAAAGAGAAAGAGGAAGTGGTTTTTCTTTGTCTTTTTAAAGGCAGCAAAAATGATTCAAGTGGAACTTTAAAGAGGCGTTTGGGCTCCCAGGTGGAAATGTTATACCTGCGCGCAGATCTAGGGTGACACAAGGAGGGATGAGGGGGATCAAAGGCGGTCTGGGGTAGAAGAGGCCAGACAATCACCCAAAACAGATAATTGGCCAGTGTGGGGTTTATAATGGAGCTGTCAAAGGTTTCCCTTTTCACAGCAGAATGGTGTGTGGGTGTGTGTGTGTGTGTGTGTGTGTGTGTGAGACACGTATGTGGGGGGACAGGGTTTTAACATAGGGACTAAAGGTCGGTGTCAGGGTCTTTACATGCCTTTAGGGACATTTAGATGTCTATACAGACAGGAATAGAGATGAGAGAGGAGAGACAAGCAAAAGGTAGCAACTATTAAGATTATTTGGCTTGTGCCTTGTATATTTGGCAATAATGTGATTTGGGGCTGTTTTACAATGACATGTTGGTGCTGTCCTGGCTTTTAATGTTTTCTATAAATTCAAGGTTCATTTGCTATTGTTTCCTGAAGCCTTTAGTGTTATATCACTGCCTTGTTCAGCAGTTAAGGACATGGATGAAAGCTTCAGGAATAGCTAAGAAAATGAACCTGACTCTAGAATTTTTATCATAGCTTGCATGTTTCCAAATTCAGAACTTTTTTAGTGAATCCTTGCACGAGAAGAGAAATGTTCTGCAAAGCCCCTTCAGCTTGTCGCTGTAATATCCATGATTTCACCCATTTAGTGCAGTTTCCTTTTGTTTTTCACCTCCACAACCTCCTGTCTTCTTCCACAACCAAAAGACCAAGGGCAGAAAATGGTCGTGTCGTTTGCAAGTCCTGATCAGACATATTCTCAATCAGAATCAGGTGTAAACAGCAGCTGTGTTGAACGAGAAGTGGTTTGTTTATAGCTTGTACAGTACTTCTGCATTCTAGCTCTTCTTCTTTCCCTTTCTGAATGGTGAATACAGATACCGCCAACTGCTGGTAGGGGGAGTTACAGTATTTGTCACGCAGGCGCAGAATATACGTACTAGTCGGCCATTGGCTGTAGTTTGTGCGGTGTTTTTAAGTGTGACTTTTTCAACCCGAATGGCCCAGACAAAGCTGACCTGAGGTGATGCAGCAGTCGGCCTTCATCGTCGTTAGCTCTTTCACATCGCCCTTCAGGAAGATTTAAGAAAGATAGAGTTTTGTGAAGGGGTAAAAGGATGGAGGATAGAAGAGAAGGAGACAGGAAAGGACAGGAGACTGACGGTCCTAATCCCTCCTTGGTGGCCTGGCTTTCCATCAACACAACAGGTCCCATAATTACCCCCCCTCCTCTGGCAGATCACACTCACAGCTCTAACAGCAGGGGATTGGCTAATACTCTTCATCCTCATCACACACACACACACACACACACACACACACACACACACACATACACACTATGGTGTTGGATCTGTCTTGACATGGTGACACACAGCAAGCGGACAAGCAGAGGGGGGACAGTGTGGTTGCTGGCACACTCATCCAAACTAAGAAAATCATTTGGCTGGCAGAAGGTGTAGTCAACTGGCCGTCAGGGTCACCCACATTTTTGTTCTGTCTCCTCCTGTCTGTCAGTCTCTTGTCGCCTCTGTGCGCAGCTCACCTAATTAATACAGTCACACAGCGTGTGTGGTGGGAAAAGGATAATGGCTACCTTGTGAGTCTATGACAGCAGCGCAGAGAGGTTACAGGATGTGGGAATGTGAGCTGTGCTTTTGATAATCAGGTATGTTCAGAGTGAACATAGGGCCCAACAGATTATACAATATGTGTACATTCATCCTGTGACCAGACACATACCGGACTTCTAGTACGGTATGTGTACCCAATTCAATCTCTAGTAGGGGTCAACAGTAGACTTGTTTTGCATGTGGAATATTTTTTTCAAATCTGCTTTCCGGATGGACATGTTAAGCGGTGGACCAGAGCACAGCACATTTAGCTTAGCCGAGCCCCTGGGTAGCGAACATCATGGCTAATGCAAACAAGAAGCCAGAGCTACAAGACCCTCCCTTATCATTAAGATCTTGGTTTGGGAAAGAGACCTTGCACGGAAAAAACAAGTCTAGTACAAATGCCATTTCCTTGATCATTTAAACAGCCATCCCCAGGTTATTTTAGCACTTCTTAGTAGCAGATGGCATTTAATTAAAAACATTCTAAACTCTTGATGTTTACAAAATTTCATAAAAAATAAGCAATTTTGTGACTGCGATTTCAAAACAACTACTTTGTACACATAAAGCTGCACTACTGCTGCACCTCAGACACTTACAGTATACTGCTATGTTTTGTCATTTTTAAGATAATTTGTTTTTATGCGAGTCAGTAGTTGTTGCATATTTTGGTCTTTTTGCAGACGATAGTGATCTTTTGCAAATCAGTAGTAAATCAGTTCATTTTGCATTTAGAGGCTAACACATCGACAAACAACCACACCCTGTCTAGTACAAATGCCATTTCCTTGATCATTTAAACAGCCATCCCCAGGTTATTTTAGCACTTCTTAGTAGCAGATGGCATTTAATTAAAAACATTCTAAACTCTTGATGTTTACAAAATTTCATAAAAAATAAGCAATTTTGTGACTGCGATTTCAAAACAACTACTTTGTACACATAAAGCTGCACTACTGCTGCACCTCAGACACTTACAGTATACTGCTATGTTTTGTCATTTTTAAGATAATTTGTTTTTATGCGAGTCAGTAGTTGTTGCATATTTTGGTCTTTTTGCAGACGATAGTGATCTTTTGCAAATCAGTAGTAAATCAGTTCATTTTGCATTTAGAATAAATTTAGGGTGAGAAATTTAGTCATTTTCATACAGGAATCTTAAACAGCAGTCATCATCAAAGTGTTCCTTTTGTTTTGTTGATTAATCTCTTATGTATCTGGCTGGACTGAATCGATCATCAAAAGATGGTTTCCAAACTTAAATCTGTGTGCGATGCATGAGCTGGTCAGCACAGACAAATGGCACTTCCACAGATGTACTCTAAGTGCTTGACTCCAGTTATATGATGAAAAATGTTAGAGAAACCAAGCCAAAGCTGTGATATGCTTTAAATTAAATTAACCTTGATGCTACAGTCATCACAGTTCACTTCACTAATGTCATTTCCACTCCTGACTAACACCGCTATATTATCATGACAGTTGTGAATATTTAAATATAAAAGTGTAGACTTTTTTTTTTCATGCTTGCCTCTCTCTGTCGGCCATGCAGTTTTTATTTTTCATTTTCTGAATACAGGCTAACTCCTGGTAGAGAGATTATGTGGCCTCAGGTGCGCCTTCCCCGTGCGAGAGTTTTCATGTTTAATGAGCCAAACGTAAGCGACTGCTCAAGACATTAATAATAGATTAGTACAGTCAGGGTCTTGATAGCCAAATGGTTTCTGAACATGATGTGATGACATATTCCTGAATCAATAAAGAACAGTGTGCACTTCAACCCTTGCACACATTTCAGCCTCAGTGCACAGAATTAATTTCCTGCATCATATTCTATTCATTATAACTTCCTCACTGTGGTAAACTTGGCCGATGGTCACTTTTCTTTGTATAGCTGTAGCCATATTGTATTCAGCACCGATGTAACACACACACACACACACACACACACACACACAGCTGCTATATGTTACTCTCCACAGTGTAGTGTAGTCTCTGGAATATTTATAACCCAAAGTTAAAGTTTATCTGCTTCATCCTGACTGTGATTATGGTTTTGTCAGATGTGATTGACAGTGGTGTCTCCTTGGCAACAAGCATACATCCTCACAGCTGTAATGACATTCCGATTCCTATATTTCTAATTCTGATTGGTGCACAGATGTGTGACACCACCCTTATCAAACAAATCTCACTGACAAAATCTATTTAAAAGTAAACAAATATAAAGATATGCTACCTTAATGATAAAATGCAAACCTTTAAATAAAAACCCGCTGCTGCTGTTATAACTTCCTATGGTGCTGCATTTTTCATAAGACCATGGATCAGATTGCTCCATCGCTCCCAGTGGTGAGCTCTCACTTTAACCATCATTCTATAACTCTAACTTCTTGATAAGATAACTATCCTTAGTTATGCTGCAAGTCATCTTCTCTCTTGTCCCACCCACCTCAACCAACCATGACCCCACCATGGGGGCCATACAATGAATGTCATGCATATCATTATTGGTGGGGGAACTCCTTCCCCTCTGGGGGTCCCTTATGACAAAGGATGAAAGTGTCTGGTCCGGGGGAGGGGGCTGGCCGGGCTGAGGTTGGGGTGAAGAACCCTGCGTCCTCCTCCGGGTCAGGATAAGACCCAGCAGGGCTTTCTTCACTCTAATAGGCACGACCCCTGAACCCCACACAAAGAGCATCACTTCAGGAGCCATGGGCACTCAGTGTGGGAGAGCAAGGAGGAACCAATAGGAGCAAGCTGGGGGCTCTGGGTGCTTTTGAAAGAGTCAGACCACTGACTTGACAGAGGGAGAAACAAGAGAGGAGGAGGGACAGAAAAGACCAGGAGAAGGAGAAAGGCGATAAGGGGAAGATTTTGTGTTTTTGTTTAGGAGAAAGAGCTTGTTGCAAGAGTTCAAAGGGTGTCTTTTTAGTGCAAGTGCCCCCCCCCCCCCCACAACCACCCACACTTGTCAGTGGCTGAAGGTGAAGGCATCATTGTGCCTTTTCAGATGCCCACTTAATTACTTGTTGTGGGGGTGTGTTTTCCATAATGGGTTTGTTACAGTATCCAGAGTTGTATTGCCAAAACATGGATGTGCATTCCTATATATGGATCCATGTTTAGGCATGCACATTCTTAGTGTATATACCTCAGCATGTTGTAATTCACATTGATTTTAGAGGGATATTAAACAAAAATACAGAACATAGATTGTCAGTGGTTATTATAAATGACCCTTTAGGTAGGTGATGCAAGACAGCAATTTATTTAGTTGATAATCATGAATTGTTAAAGTAGATTTAATATGATTTTTGCTGTTTCACAATTGCAACACATTCCCTCAGTGAGGAGCAGACATAGTCAAAGGAAAAATGAGTTAGGACAGGGTTAATGTACTATGTCACAGAGTAGTGATATATATTTTGCACATTCTGCTGTGCAACCCCTCAGCACAGCAGAATGTGCTATAGGTTTGATATCATGCTTGTCAGGTAAATGGTCCTTAAACCAACGTGAAAGAACTAACAATGACGAAGGCCGGCCTCTGTGCCATCTCACTTTGGCTTTGTCTGGGCCACTCAGGTCGCAAAAGTGGCACTTGAACACATTGCACAGACTACAGCCAATGGCTAGCTAGCACGTACGTTCCGCGCCTGCAGGACAGAAATAACTCCCCCTGCCAGCAGGTGGTGGTATTTGTATTTGTCATTCAGAAAGGGAAAGAAGAAGAGCTAGACAGTGGAAATACAGCTGTAAACAAACCACTTTTCATCCAACACAGTTACTGTTTAAACTTGATTATGATTGACAATATGTCTGATAAGAAGTTGTAAATGACACTGCTGTTGTCTGCCCTTGGTCTTTAGGTTGTAGAAGAAGAAAGGAGGTTGTTAAGGCAAAAATCAAGCACAAACCACACAAAATGGGTGATACCATGGATATTACAGTGACAGGCTTAGGGCTTTTCCAAACCATTCTCTTTTCATGTATTGATTCACTAAGCTGACCAGCCAGTCAGAGTGGTTTCTCTCACCGACGAGGTCCTCTGCCGATTCAACATGCCGAATCGGCTGAAAAGCTGCCAACAGGGTCTCACTAGTGCCAACGATGTGGGACATACTGGAAAAATGAGCCCCGACAGACGCTCACCAACGGCTTGGTATGTCATCGGCTTAACTCAATTAAAATGACCAATTGTGCATTTAGACTCTCAAATAGTACGTTCGTTTTTTTTTAACACAAAATAGTTTAAATTTGTTTAGTTACTGCACTGAGTAAAATAAACAGCTTAAAGAGATTCCATAAAGAATTCAAAAAGTATTTGGGTTTAATTAGCAGATTCAGAAGTGGATTGAGACTTGATAAAATGCCGTCAGATCCCGTTCCTAATGCCGGATGCCTCTAGTCACATGTGTCATTTGCATGTTTCCATGTTATTGTGAAGGTCCGATAAAGGGCCATTATCATGTAGCATGTTAGATAACAGGTTTGAGGTACAGTAGGCAGAGGGAGGGGGTGATGAGAAGAGAATAGCGTTCGTGGGGTCTGATGTGGGAACCAGAGGCCCCTCCTGGCCTCCTTGGTTCAGCGCCATTGATCAGAGGGGAGGGGTGAGAGGGAGTAGGAGGGGCAGGGTACTGTACCTGCAGGCGGCCGGTGTGTGTGTGTGTGTGTGTGTGTGTTTGAGGGGTTCACTTTTGGTTCTGGTATAATCCATTCACAATGCTTCTGCCTCTCTTCTCCCCCGCTTCCCACTCCACCTTCAGCCTTCAGTGTGACAGGTCCCAAACAAAGCTTTCAGCGTCTTCACACACACATTATGGAATAAATATATAGACATGGAAGAACAAGGGAGGAGTGAAAGAGAGAAGGGGAAAGAAATGGAAAGTGAGAATTTCAAATAATAATGGCCTTTTGAGCTGTATCTAAGGCAGACAAATGGGTTTTCTTCAGCTTAAATTGCTTTTGTTGACAGTGGCTTGGGGGCGTCCAGCAATGCTGCTGCTCAATGGGACAGCTTCTGGGCAAGCTATAGCGAAAAATGACATTTTCTGCTAGCATGTTGGACTAAAATAATATGTCTACTTGTTTGTTTGGAGCTAAACCTGGAAAGAGGGTGTCACACACCTGACTACACACCATCACCAGAGATGCCTTCACTTTCCCAGCACTGTTGACACATCTCTTCACACCAATGTGCGCACATGCATACCGCTGTGTTTGCCGTAAAGGTGACTTAGAATCAGATTTTGAAGTTGGCTGATATTTTCATATTCACTCCATAAAGGCTTTACCTGCAGAAGACTGGGAATTGGGAAGTGTATCCCTGGTGGGCTGTCACCGGTGGAGATAATGTTTATCTTTCCTGTAATTAATGCCTTAATGATAGCTCTGAAAATCTGCCTTGAGTCATTAGCTGCAGGCAGAGACCCTGCTGCTGCCACTTGTTCTCAGCTGTTGCATACCTTTTAGTGTGGCTTGTGATTTGAAAGATGTGCTATGATAGAGCAGAGAGCAAATTAGAGGTCATTTCCAATACACTGTTTAAGAGTTTATTCTTATTCAAGCATGATAATATTTATGTTTAGTTTAAATAGTAGCTGTTCACGATTCAAAAAATGATGTTGTTTGGCAGAAATATTAGGTTTTGTGAACACAATAACACACACACATGCTCTCTGTCTCTCTCTCACACTCACACACACACACACACACACACATATCAACATGGCCTGGAAGAGTGTTATGTCAAGTACCTCCCATCATGCTTTGTTCCTGTGTAGTGAAGTGAGTGAAGCGAAAGGCAATTCTTCATTCTCACCCTTCCCTCCAACCATAACTTTCATCCTCTCTTTCCTCCTTTCCTTCTCATCCCATCCTCCCTCTCCCTACTGAGGAGCTGCACTAATCCTTATTGACGAAGCCCCCCACCACCCCACCAACCACTCACCCACCCTCAAAGTTCCCTCCCCCTTTTCTTCCCCTCCACCTTCCCAGCCTCCTTGTTTCTCTTTTTTTACTTCTGTCAGTTCTTACTTTGGTTCACTCCCACCATTCATCGCCTATGCACCTTATTTCCTACATATTTCAAAAACTCAAACTGCCGCCTGGTGATTGCCGCTCTCTCTCTCTGCATGAGAATCGGGGAGTGCCTTGCAGCTTAGCGCTGACATCCTCCCTCCCTCCCCTTCTCCCTCCTTCCCTGCATCACTCTCTGCTGTACCGATCAATCAGTCTCCATTTCTTACATTCCATCTCTCCTCTTCAGCATCCTATCGTGGACCAGAAACAAAGCAGGCTCCCATTATCCCCCCTCCAACCCAACCACACCTACCCTTCAGCTTCCGAACAGGCCTGGCTGGTTAATCTTCCTGAAGCGTTCAGTGTCTAACCGACCCCCCTGACACAGCAGACAAAGAGAGGACTCCCTAATGCTCCCTTTCTCTCCTTTTACCCTCACACACCCTCACCCCTTCACCGCACCCCCACCGACATTCTCCATCCACAGTGCCCCAGAACCAGCGGAAAGGCTTTGAAGAGGGGGAACATCCCCTCCCAGCTTCTGCCTTCCATCTTTCTGGTACTCCCACACCCCTCAAAAGAAAAAAAAAAGCTGCACCACCAAGGCTGTCAGGGTGGCCCTTCCTTCTTTCCCCCCTTTGTGGGGTCCTGTGTACCCCGCTTTACATACCTCAGAACCTTAGCATCCCCCTCCACTTGCCTAGCTCATGAAAGACTGGCCTGCTCAAGAATGTTTTTAGTTCCTTCCTTTTCTCAATGAGCAAGTGATTGGTGATGTGCCCGGTTTTGTCCCCTGCATCAATGGTGCCACTTGATGGCAATTTGGCGGGCGAGACAGCCATTTTTAATCGGACATTAATTTATTGCACTGCACCCTAGCTGGCGTGACTTTGGTTAAATGAATGAGTAGGGTGTTGTGTAGCTTTTTGTTCCTTGTTTTGTTGGGGAGTGTGGCTAACATTAACAGCATGTAGCTGTAGTCCATCTTTACAGAGGCCTCTGGTGGTACTGAGCCTTGCCTGGAGGAAAAGTCCCTGTATTTGTAAAAGAACTTACCAGGACAACCATATATGAATCTGAATTTATTCTACAACTATACTAGATGTGTCCTCAGACTTACACTTACATAACAGGAACATCTGGCTCTGTCAGGTGAAGCTGTGCAACGTTATCTCCTTATTTAAATGATTTTGTTTCCTTCTTTTAAATGAAAACTACTTGGCAGGCTTTTCACCCCACCTTAGAGTTGCTTTCCAACTTTGTTGATGACGCATTGTACAAACTACTTCTTTCTGAGCATAACCTGGACTTAAGATGCCTAAAAGGTTTAGATATCTTCTTTTTCTGCTTATTTTGGTTGGCCAACAGTGAAATTGTGCAGCACAGCCAAAATCTGTTACGAATGAGGGCTTACAATACACAGCTCAGGTACGTCACCAAGTTTCTCTTATTAACCCTGTGTTTTGTCCTATTCTGCTCTCCGTCATCACCTGTGCTGACAGTATTCTCTTTGCTTTGCCTTCAGTTATATTGACAAGAAACTATACAGCCCTGTGCATCTGCAGCTGAGCAGACTTATGTCATTGTTTTACAAAAGGTCTGTCTTACTAAAATGTGAGGCAGGGGCTATCAGATGTACGATGAGGAGCATTTCTGAAAATCTCTTTTTCTGGGGAGGTTTGAAGAATTGCAACTTAAGGTGTCAGTGTGTTTGAAACAAACCAGTTTGTTGGACATGTTGTCAGGCCATGCCTGATGGCCAGAGTGCTTATACTTGTTCCAAATGGCCTCACTCAAAGACAGGGCAAAAAGCCAGCTGTCGTGGAGAAAGGCAAAGTTGTGATAACCATTCAGATGGGGCTAACTGTGCACAACAGTTTCCTTGAAGGCATTTATTGTGTTGCAGTTGACTGAGAGAACAGAGATCTTCTAATCCTGCATATAGTGTCTCAACTCTGTACAGCTGATGTTCATAATTGAACATTTGTTGGTTTTGGAAAGTCACAGTTGTCTGATACAATCCTACTAAAACCAGCGCTGGAAAGGTGTGGGGGAACCTGGCAAACACTTGGAGTCCAGGATAGATCAGGAGGGAGAGAAAGAAAAGCATTTTTAGGGGTAGTTTGGTTAGTGTCAATATAGTCAGAGTTGTTTTCACAAAAATGACAGATTTTTGGCTGGACTCCAGGAAACTGTTTTGGCATGGTTGATGTCAGGCTTGGCTGATCTACTAAAGACGAATGCTTTGCACTTGATACCTGGTCTAACCATATTAAATCACCACACTGGATTTATAGTAAACCAGCAATTAGAAATATGACCTCAAACCATGACCAAGCAATCACTGCTGTTCCTTCCCGTCTCCATCGTTCTTTCTAAAATGTACAATATTTGCTCTTTTTAAACCACCCTCTGTCAGTCTGGATGTCTTTCTCTGCTTTTATTGATGCTAGTGCCTTCTACCACATTCCAAAACCCATTAGCAGCCAAAGAATACGATGAGGGAAAAACAGCATTATTGTGTCTGTGGGTGGATACCTGTGTGAATGGCATGTGCACAGCTGGAAAAATGATCCTACTTCAAACAGCAGTATGAATCAGAGAGGTATCACTAACACCACCCACTCAAAAGCAATAAAACAAGTGCAGGAAGGGGTTCTCCATGTGTGTTTGTGTGTGTCTTACAAGAAGTGAAAGAAAAGTGATAAGGAAGACATTAATCATTAATCAACCAAAATAAAATAGTCATCTTTTTTATGTTTAACGTTCATACCTTTATTTATTCAGGCTAGATTCACTGAGAGGAACTTTAAAGAGAAACTTTAATATAAAAGTGAACCTATGTCTGCTTTAACAGATTGATCAGCAATGTTATGTATGCCATGTATGAAAAGGGCTGTTCATACATTTGCACTCATTCACACCGGAAAGCTGCCCCCTACAGCCACAGTCTGGCCTGCTTGCCACTGAGCAACTCCACTGGAGCACCACATTGGCGTTGATGAAGGTGCACCAAGCTCTTCTTTTTCACTTCACAGTCCCAGGCTTTCAACAATAGCCTTTAGGCTACCACTGCTTGGTTTTCTGAAAGAATGTGAGCATTGTCCAGAATTAAAACTTCAACAGAGCTAGATTAGGCTACTTCTCTGGTTCATGGCGGGTCTGATTGTGCTGGGTCCAGGCAACCTCACTCCATTTATGCCAGTTATTCAACTGACATGCTTCTAAGTGCAGATGTGGTATGTACTTGGGATTTATATAGATTGGGGTGCACACTCCATGAGGGGTGGTGCCTCAGCCAAATGAGGCAAAAACAAGGTCAGGATATGAAGTCAGGACTTGGAAATACCACCACTGTGAGTAATAGGGGCCTTAGGCTTTCATTGGAAACACATAGGTGTGTGAACCCTTTTAGAAGATTGCCTGAAACATGTTTTTAGCTCAAGTCTACATAAGCAACACCCAATATTGACAAAGAATCAAAGAGCTACTGTTACATCTGCATCCAAGTTTCATTTACAGAAAATGCCTGCACCTTACAAAAAGCAATACTACTCAAGTACTTCAAAAGATCTTCACTGTACCGGCTTTCTTTTGTTCTTGCTGTATCTTATCACAATAGGCTCCAATAGATCAGTATAGGAAGAGCACGTTTTAATGCAACATTTACAACTCATTATCTAGACAATATTAAGGAAGTGAAAGAGAAACAGGAGTGGGTGGGCGTGTATCAGATAAAGAATATAATAGAAATGAAACACTGGTGAGAGAAATGGGAAGGAGAAAGAGCAACACAATTCATGCATGTGAATGAATCCTGCATATAGTATCTATGTGTATATGTATCATTAAATCAGTTACAGAATTCACGAAGTTTAAAGTACTGATTTATTGGAGGTCAATGATTGGTCGCTTTGTTTTTAATTAAAAGGTGATGCTTAAATTTGCTAAACAGATAACAGTTTATGCTGACAGAAGGCAGACCCTGGATATGAAGTATGAATAGGATGCACATACTTTATCCATGTCTGCATGCACACGAGGGCATGCTCAAAGTATGAAGTCCCCTTTAAGGAGACCTTCAGCCATCAAATGGTTTAATGGCCTAATGTTTAACAAATTGGTGGCTTTTGTGTATCCAGATCTTCAGCAGGTTACAGTGCTGTGTTATTGAGTGATCGTGTTCTTACTGGAAGGCAAACAAGGTTGCTGTTGTTTTAGGTAACAGAAATGGAGGAAATCAGCTGCAAGTCTGACTCTTAAAGGGTGTCCACATGTTGCAGCTGTTTTTTTTTTTCCTTTTTGCTAATTTCTCTTATTTACCTGTTTCTTTGGATCAACTTACTTGAGCCCTTGGAACCCTGGAATACTGTACACATTACCCGGCGCTCCTGAATGTGAGAACACAAATATATGAGTCAGTCGACCCGGACCTTAAGCAGACATTACTCTGCTAGTTCTCTAGTACAAAGCCTGCGTAGGGTCTGAGTGAGCTGGAGTGAGCCCATGTGAGAATGCAGCAGCATATAGTCTGGAATATTCACACGGAGTTCGTAGGCATGCTGATGACATTCTATCATGTGACCGGTGTGAAACCAGAAGAATACTAACATCCAGTGGTGAGGAAAAATTGTCATTTACAATGATGACCCCAATGAACAATGTGATCCAGGAACTTCTGTTGTTAAGAGCCAGTGTCAGAATCGTCAGACAAGGCAACAGACTCGGTTGTTTATGACCAAATTACAAACTGGCTATGTGACCGCATCATGTCCCGCCTCCCCCGCACATAAACCAAATAGAGTATTTCCAGTAGGTGGTAGTCTGATACAGATTACCTCCTGTTCTGCTCTACGTGTGTGAAAGGGCAACTTTCGACAAAGTCCAAAGCTGATTCTGCAGATGTAGTCCACAGCTCATGTTTGAAAATGGCTTTGGGCTGTGTTGTGGATCAGTGCTTCACACCATGTCTATTTATGCCTGGGTGGATTGTGTTGTGCTGTTTCAGTTTACAGTTGGAAGGAATAAGTGAACTGAAAACTCTACAACAGAGTGCTTCTGTACCTTTTGGCCATTGCATGCCCGGATGTAAAGTATCTGCCATAACCCAACCTGGTTCCTCTATGCACCATCCTCTACTCACGGTTTAACCTGGGCTGTCATACCACTTTTTCCATATTCTTGAACCATGGAAATTAATACTATTAGCCTAAAAGGGGTTAGTCCTCATTAATAAAAGACTTGTTATAATTTCTCCATACCTATATTCTGTAATTTCACGATCGCTCTTTCATATTTCTCTCCCATTTGTTATAGCCTACATGCCTGTGAGCGATATTGGGCGCTCATAAAACATGATTATAGGGCTAATATAAACCTGTTATGTTCATAAAATCAGCATTTAATGGCTGCCCACATCTAATCTGTAGCGTTGGCTTTGGAAAGGGGAACAATTTCAGGCTTTGAGGATGATAAAGAGTGATGGAGGGAGCTTTATGGAGAAGCAGGCATGCATTTCCCATATCAATCAAGGCCTATGGATGGCGAGGCTAGTTAGCAGCTTGTGATTGTTTTGAGGCCCTTGGCTGGGGTTCCAGTGTATCCCAGAGGCCTGTCCCTTTTGGTTGGCCCAGTGGGGGGCAAGGTGGTGCCTCAGCAGCCCCAAATCCAGCCCACGTTCATGCGTCCATTCGGATCCATCACTGCAGGGCAGAGTGGTGGGGCAAGGGCCGGCCTTTGTCCACTGCTGCATTCTTTGGCCCATTGTGTGCAGACCACAACCATTTAGGGGTTTTAAAGGCTCGTTTGCACATTTCCTTTCGTCCGCAATCTTCTGCACAGAAAAGCCGGAGAGCAGCAGAGGGGGGAGAGGCCAGTGGCTTTTCAATGTAAAAGGTAAAAAGAGATGGAAAATGAAATGTGAAAAAGGGAGGAAGAATAAAAAAAAGGGGTGAAAATGGAGTTTGTTGTTGGTGTTCTTTTTTAATTACATGGAGTGGCAATATATTAATTCAGCACCCTGGGCACAATATATATACTCCCCTACCCCTCATTTATGCTGTGTCTCCCCACATCTTCATGAAAGCCTTGGATTTTTTTTTCCTTGGGCAACAGGCAGGCATACTTTTCTCATGGCACCAAGGCACATGTCGTAATGGGAATACAGATACCGGCTCAGACACATCACATGTTCTCATAGAGTAAAACAAATGCTAAGCATAACAGATATCATGGACCCCTCCCAGCTGCCTGTGAGAAAACAGCTTCTTATCAGGACGAATATTTTCCTTGTTCTCTGCATTCCTACAAGTCTGTGACAGTCCTTGGAGAGCTTGTTTTGACTGTGATAAGTGTGATGCATACATACACACGGGGGACAAATTAAAGGAAAAACCTAAATAAATGAATGGTCTCTTCCAAGATGACAGTACCCATCTGGGAGGGGGGGGGCTCACTGGATGATTTGATTAGTTTGAAAATGATAGATAGATCTCAACCCAGTTCAGGGAGATTTTTTAAAATGACAAACACACGTTCAAAGAGTGTCAAAAGTCAGTGCCAAGGCACAATGAAGCTGTTCTGCCTGCACGAGGTGCCCCGACACCTTACTGAGACACTTTATGCTCATTTTTCCTTTAATTTGTCCCCTGTTTGTTTGTTTGCTTGTATATATACCGGTGCGAGAAAAGTATTGGTGCTTTTTGCAGTTTCCTGGTTTTCTGCATAAATTGGTCATGAAATGTGATCTGATCGTCACCAAAGTCACAAACAGCAACAAACACAATATGTCTAAGCTGGTAAAACACAGTCCTGGTATTTCATGTCTTTATTGAACATACACATTAAACATACAAGGTGATAGTGGAAAACATAATTGCAAACAGTGGCATTACATTTTCTTGTAACTGTCTATATGTACTGCCCAATCTGTCAAAAGTGCAAATAGTGTAGATGATAGATCAGATGATTAAATATAGAGAAAACACATCTAAGAATTTGACCATGTAGTTTCCGGTATTTGACACATTTACCTAATCTATTCAGGTTCAGTACTTACAACACTCTTAATTTAAATCCAAATAATCACATGGCCAATCTTTTAAGGTTATTGTAATGTGTGTAGACAACTCACGGTCCTTTTTTTTTGTTGTGCATATAACAATAACAACACTTTCCATACATATGTAGACAGATCAGTTTCTTAGTACGCCAAACTGATTTATTCTTTGATTTGTAATCAGCTAATTGATTAACCAGTTGCATAAATGTATGAACATGTTACAAATGCAAAGGAGGTTTTCTGTTTATATGTGTGTAAGTGTGTTTGTGTGTTGTTTAGTGTTGGCCTTATATACAGTATAACTGGCCACTGGGGGTAGATGGTGACAGGCTAATCTGATGCTATGGAGGATAATTAAATACTCTCTTAGTCTTCAAAAGCGCATTATCATCCTGACTGGCACTCATGGAAAAACGTTCTATTTCTATTGTGTTTCATTCACTGGAAAAGCTAGAGAGAAACAAAAGGGACCGAGCATCACAATATGGTCCTATTGTTGTTCATACAGTGACCAGCAGAGTGTGTTAGCAAGTTTATTGACCGACTTAACACTCGACTGTGAGGAATCTTGGAAACCAATTACTATTTATTTTTGTTCAAGAGGATTTTTTTCAGATTGGATTTCTGGATTCTGATCCTCTTCAGGGACGTCTGGGGGACAATGTGTTAGGGTCATGACTTCTGCTTGAAGAGGTCAAAGTGTAAATTATATGCAAGGTGGGGATAAAGCGAGTGAAAAATCAAAGGGTTGCTATGGAAGAAGCAAATGGTATGTGAGAAAAGCTTTAAAGATTTTTGTGAGAAACTTTAAAGGTAATCTCGACAGAAAGATCTATGGTGCAAATTTGACAGAAGATTATTCAAGATGTTTCATGTTCAGACAAATGTGAGTGGATTTTTGTCTTTGTACACAGGGATAGACGCGTTGTTCTTTGATCTGTTTTCTGTTTCTTCTACCACTTGGACTGTTAACTCAGCTTTCCAGGTTTGTAAATATGTTCCGAGTTGCTAACTTGCACAGGCGTGTTCTTGTGGGACTCAAAGGATGGTATGTGAATAGGAGAGGAGCTCAAAGCAATTCCTGCAATGTGTTGACTGATTTAGTCTTTGAATATGGCTGAATTCAGACACACACAAAACCAGAGGTCAAGTGTTTCAGCGTGCTAAGTCATGTGTCAGGAGGTGCACCCCACACGGAAGCATGCACACACATTTAGTTGAGGGGAGAGTGGGTGCTTGGTCACACTGCCTATAAAGAGCAGGCGATCTCCATCCTCTGATGGCACACCACCTGACCCTGCTACCACTTCAATATGCTTCTACTTCTCAGCTGTTCCTTCTTCTCCTTTTCTCTCTGTTTTTTATTATTATATGGATGGGTTGCTGCCCCTTCCAGCAGCAACCCACAGGAAGTCATTCACTTCCTAATTATCTGCACATCAAACAGGGGTCACCACATAGATGCAGACCATAAATCCAGCCCTCCTCCCCTCCGCTGTGGTGTGATAGTGCAGCAACAGCTGCCTCTAATTGGGGCTGTAGGTTCAAACTGCAAACATATGACTTCCCTCCCATTCACTAACACACAGTCTGCCTCTGCCAGTGCCGCAACACACACGGATCAGGTCATCAGCACAAGAGGGATGAGGTTTCAGATAAAAAGAGACAGCGAGAGTAGAGAAAGAGAAATACACCCCTTAATGGCATGGGATTCTTGCTGTGGTTTAGGGATGGGCTCTGAAGTGGTCCGGTGTGGGCCACTCCTGCTGCAGAACCCCTCAGGCCAACAAGAGATCACCCAGAATGACAAAGAGAAAGAGAGAGATGAAGAGCAAAAGAGTGGCAGGACGTAATAACAAAGACCACCACAGCGTGGTTTTATGATGGCTCGCCTGGTGCAAACTGATGAGTTGTCAGATCTGGCTCAGGCAGATGTTGCACATTCACACTTGTTTAAAAGGTGACCCATTGGTTGCTGAAATGTGATAGAACACCCCTGTTGATTTCCCTGTGTTTAAAAACTACTTTTATCTGACAGTTCTTGCCTTTTTCTTGTGGCTGGTCAGAGGTCAGAGTTAGTTATAGAACACTTGCAGGCCTTCAGACTGAGTCCAGTGAAATGCAACTCCCAGCTGTGTTTTTACACAAGGGGCTACATTGGTCGAGGGGTAAGGGGTTGCAGGATGAGTGTTGTAGGTGTGTATGATACGGCTATGTTGTGATTAGTCAGCGTGAGTGGTTTCATTCACATATCCAGCCTGCAAGCTTCTATTGTATGTTGGTTAGTTATGCTGCTAACGTGGCCTACTCTACCTTAGCACCAGTTTCTACCACCAGTGTGGATAAAAGCACTGTTTAACATCCAGTACCCTAACTAATGTAAATGCATGGCATGTCGTTAGGGTGTGTTTGTAACTGTGTCCCACATTTGAGAGTGAATATCAGTGAATGCTTATGCTAACATGGTAAACAAAAGTCTTTTTTCCAGTAGGTGTCCACATTTCAACCACCCCCTGTTTGTCAACGCAAAACCTTTTCCAGATGATGTCACCGTGTGGTGTGTGATGTCACCACACGGGGCTGAATCACTGCCAGAGCTCCCTGCGGTGATGGTGCCGACTGAGATGAACACAAATGAGTGGAGAGGGCTGCGTTTTTTCACACCTTTGAAACTCAGTCTGAATGCGGCCTTACTTTGTCTACTCAAGGACACATTATTATATGGTTAGATGGTCAGATTGATCTTCAGGTACTAAGATTTCCAACACATGACCAGGAGAGACCCGTCAGAAGAGGAGTCCATACTCCAAAGAGCTGAAAAGGCGTTGGTATCTGCCACTGCCATGTAAATTGTACCCTCAGAAAATGAATGAGCCTGCCTATTGTGTCTAATGGCCTTGTTAGAAAAGCCGCCTACAGTGTGAATTTGACTTTGTATGCATGCTCCAGGGTACGTGCATATGCA
>NW_018127889.1:746318-753048 GCF_001952655.1 Monopterus albus | reverse complement strand
CAACCCAAAGTGAAAGGAGGCTGTTGGGGAGGGAGGTGGGAAGCCCTGCATTTTATGAACATGGGTGGTGAATTGGCGGCATTGTGACAGCAGAGGATATTAGGTGCTGTGTGGCACTTTTTTGATGTAGACGAGCTTGTAGCAAGCGTCTGACTCTTGTTAAAGTGGACTGATGGACAATTAAATATATATGGGCTGGGACAGCAGTGTGATCTGGGTACATTAGTGGATTAGATTTTAAAGGGAGTTTAAAGGATGGCCAGTAAATACTATTCATCACTTATGTGCTCTCATATATGCAGTGAACGAGGTATAATTTAAAAGCACCATTTTTACAATCATGTTAATGGAAGTCTATTAAAAAGGGATGTGAAGGAGATAAATTATTGGTCCACAAACTGCTGTGTGCACACATCCTCATTGCAGAAATAAAATAATAATGATCATGTTCAGCTATTTGACTTCATGCTCAAGTAAAAACAAATATTACTGCACCATACAGGCAGATGACATGAATCAGTGTGTCATTACAACTATTGGAAGTGTCAGAATGCTCTGCTTCAGTTGGTGCCAGTAGTGTGTGAATGGTTATATTGTGTCAGGATAATGTTTAAAATGAGTTTGGAAACTGCTGCCTCTACTGGAACAGTTTGGGGAAATTATGCAGGTAATTTTACAGAATGAATGTGTGAAAAGGTTTGAAGTTTCCAGTGTACCTTTCTGCTGATGTATATCAATGGTTTTATTAATTTGGCTGAATTTAACAACTAATATTTTTCTTTTCCATTTTGAACTTTTGTACAGTCTAAGGGCAGAGACACGCTGAGCTGACAGTTGGCCGCTGGCCACCATCATGATTTCAGCCATTTAGTGCAGTTTCCTCTTGTTTTTCACCTCCACAAGCTCCTTTCTTCTTCCACAACCAAAAGGCCAAGAGCAGAGTATGGCAGTGCCATTTGCAACCTCTGATCAGATATATTCTTGGTTGGAAGCAGCTATAAACAGCAGGTGAGAGGTGTTTTGCTTATAGCTTATACTTCCACATTCTGGCTCTTCTTCATTTCTCTTTCTGAATGGTGAATAAAGATACACCCAACTGCTGGTAGGGGAAGTTATTTCTGTCACACAGGCACAGAATGTACATGCTTGTTGGCTGTAGTCTGTGCAGTGTGTTTAAGTGTCACTTTTTCAACCCGACTGGCTCAGACAAAGCCAACATGAAGCGACACAGAGGTCGGCCTTCGTCACTGCTAGTTCTTTCACGTTGGCTTGGTGTGTCTCTGCCCTAAGACAGTGTCTGTGTTGAGCTGCCTAATTTTAAACTTTCTGTGTGAAAGCTATTGGCTCCCTGCTGTTCAGGGTGAATAAATAAGATGACAGAGCAGAACTGAGACCAAACAGAATTTTCATGTTTGTCTTTCAAATCAATCAACTGATTCAACCTGGCTCACTCACTGATGAGTCTGTGGTGCGCCAATTTGTGGTTCATCAAACAAAAAAGAATAAACTGTCCCTCTATATTCTTTAGGTGTTTCACTGTAAGACATTCACAAAAATGTAAGTCTAAGACCAAGTTTAACATGTCTGTCTCGGTGTAGATGTGGCCTGCTGCCACTGGAGCATTTAAAGACAAGGGGTCAGCTATTTAAAATGTTATTGAATCAGGAAATTCCTCAAACACTCTGGGAGGGGGAGGGGTCATTGCAGGGCTTAGCTGACCCTCTCTATCCACTGGGTGGACTCAAAAGTGGGCTCACTGGATGTCTCTTAGTCAGCACATGCAGGGGCTGCGGACAAAAGGTCCATTCTGCCAACAATAGAGGGCATTTACACCATCACATACCCTGGGGTGGGGGTGATAGTGGAGAGAGAGTGGAGATAGGAGAGTTTGTAACTTCAATGGGGGGGAAACTATCTATAGAAAAGGGTCAGTGCTGCCCAAAGCTAAGCTTACCTATGGCCCAGGTCAAAGGTCAGGGACTAGACACACAGAGGATTCCCTGTGGTAACGCAGAGGGAAGCAGAAGTAGTGAGTTGGGCTTAATCAACAAGAGAATAGAATTTTTGGTTCTAAGACTGTATCAAAAAAAAAACCACAGCCTCATATGTGTTTAAATGAGAACATTGCAAAGCCACAGTGGAGAACAGGCAGCAGGATCATCTGGTAAAAACATTGATCCTGGCTGAAAAGTGTGCATGAATACAGCCCAGATAGGCTGTGTGGTGTAGCATTGTTCTAATTTGGCTGTTTACCTTACAGACATCAAGACAGAGGAGCTGATTGCTGCAGCTGTGGTAGCTTTCCATAGCAGTGAAAACCAAAATTTTGCCTCAAAGGTGTATATACTGGATGTAGAGTATGATGAGATACAGGACTCCTAGCCCCAGCTCGTGACTCTCATGTACTACAAACAGCCCTGGTATATGCAAGTTGTGTGTCTTTGTGTTAACCTGCAGTAACTTCCCAGATCAACTACCCTTCACATAAAGCACACACAAGCTCATGGAGAAAGCAAAGAAGCCACATTGATTCACATCTAATAGAGGACTTTTTTTCTTTCAGTCCTCACACACACAGCTCCCAGGTGCCCTGTGTGCCCTCCCTTCCCTTTCTCTGGTCCAAATCAAAGGCTGATACTCTAAACCCAGTGAATGACATTGATCTTAATCTGTGAGGAGTAAGGGTAATTTTGATGGGTGTGTATGTATAAGTGGAACAGAGAGAAGGTCAGGGGGTCTGTGCAGAGGGGGAAGATGATCTCTGTGCTCCAGCGGGGCACAAAGCGAGGGCGCGAGCTACAGGAGTGCTCTCCTTTACAATGCGCCCTGAGGATCGTTAAGTGATTGTGTTACAGAGAACAGGTGAACTGGGTTTCTCTGCCCCCGTCTTTTATATTTTCCTCTCTATTATGATTTACAGGGCTATTCTTCTTTGCTGCCACCTCACCATAACTTGTGCTGTTCTTTTGAAGGCAGTCTGCTCGGTGCTATTGTACCTGGCCAGCTTTGAAGTGCCTAAGACTTAAATGATGATGAGACAAGGAGAGTGCTTTTCTTTAACAACCAGGGTAAAGGAGGTTCTTGTTTCTGACAGGTGTCTTTTATAGGAGGGAGTGTGCTGGACTGGTGTTTTGTTGGGGATCGAGTTCCACCCTTACCCATCACCTGCTAATTGAATAACATTAGCTTTGCCATCTGTGGAGATTTACTGGAACTGACCTCAGTGTACTGTTTAGATTGCAGATTAGTCAAGAATATGTGAAAGTGAGTCATCTAAATAAAGCTCATTGTTATTTGCAGCATGACAAAAAAAAAGCCTCATTTACAGATTAGTGAAGACAAATTATGATGCTGTTCATCACCATCTGGCAGCAGACGCGTCACGCAAAATAAGCACATGCTTTTCAAAGTTAGTTTTAAAGGCCTGTTTCACCCAAAATAACTAAAACAGATATATAGACATAATAGCTTTGGTTTTAATTTCCCAAATTTAAAGAGTGGATACAGTGATCTGACTGATTTCAGTTCCTCGGCTCAAGGGGCCTCATTGTTGCAGTCAGAGATGTTCAATTATTTCTGCTTGATCAGTGAATTTTGTTGCATTCTTATTTATTGTAATTTCATAATGACATATCTGAAGAACGTGGTGGAGCGTGGTGGAGCGTAGCAGGTCTCAGTGGAGCATAGAGAGGGAGTGGTGGGAAGAGCAGAGTGGCTTGATTGATTTGGAGTTTCATGCTAGCACTACCTTAAGTAAATTATTGTAGCTTTAAATCTTGTGTACACTCCTTTCTGCAAACAGAATCTGATTTATACATTTCTACTAGGGATTGAAAATGAGCGTACTGGCCAGGCAGCAGCTTCCCAGTGACAGACTGGTATATTCGCAGACAAAGTGATTAATAAATTGCAGATGCACAACATTTACTGTCGAGCGTGTAATAATGGAGACATTGTTGAGGATTGTTTCTGTACTTAAATTTTTATTTGGAAGACAAGGAAAACATTTCTTTCAAAGTCAGTGATGCAATTAATGAAAAAGTTAAACAATTAAAAAGTAATTGAAAATTAATTCATAATGTATGAATTGCATTTAAGTGGTTTGTGCCAAATATCTATTATGTGTTGTGCCAGTCTGGTGCATTGTTGTCCACAACAAGTAAGCTGACCTGTTGAGGACTTTCAGGGGGTTGTCGCATTTTGGAGGTGTTTCTATATGTAAAAGAGAATAGGCAGATAGAGAACAGGATAGTGAATAGGTGAGATTTATCATTGGTTGCTGCGTGGAATTGTGCATGCACAGCTGTGATGAATGCCAATTTTCTTGTTTGTATAGACCGTTCCTACACACCCACTGAGAACTTGTTCTACACATGCCTTGATAAACAAGGCCTAGGGTGTCCGCCCATTCAGCTCTCACTCTTTTTCTCAAATGTATAGCCTGTATACCACACAGCATGGCTCTCATCTGGCTAGTTCTTATGTCAGGATTGCTGCTATGCTAACAACTCAGTCAGCAGTAGTTCAAGGACAGTGGTTAGTGAAAACCCACTTTCCCTTATGTACATTGACCACAGTGATCAGCCAGACTGAAGCCCTGACAGACGCCACTGACGTAGAAACTAATCTCATCAGCTGTTATCTCGTCATTAAACACTGCATCCCTGTTTGGTGTGTGCATCTATTCATATATATGTGTGTGTGTGTGTGTGTGTGTGTGTTGCCTCTGTGTATCAGTGTAAATGTGTGTACACCATAGCTTTGCATCACTGATTCTTATTCCAGCCCCCAGTGCAGATCTGGAGCCAGATAGCAGCAACAAGCCGTTCGCTGCAGGCCACAGCCATCTGGGCCTGGCCCCTGGGTGGATTCTCCCGGGGGGGGGGAGTGTTGAGAATGTTGTAAGGGGGTAGAAGTTGCTGGACAGCATTACAGGATGTGTGTGTGTAAGTAGGAGGCAAGGTAGAATAAACAGAACTCCCCTCCCCTCCATCCGTCCACCCCAAGCTTGGTTTGATGGGGAGAGAGAGAGAGGACTGAACACACAGCTGTCCTCAGCCATTATCAATGATGGATGAAGCCTGAACAGAGCATCAATGGCATGCCTGACGCTCACTCACTTGAATGCGTCAGCGTATTGGTGTGTGTGTGTGTGTCGTATTTAACTGTGTGTGCTCGCAGGAGACCGAGGAAGGACACAGAGAGAATATGATGGTGTACCATGAATATTCAGAAGATGCTAATTAATCACTCTCAAAGACAGAATCAGAGGAAGAAAAGAGGAAATATGCACTCAATACATTTCCTGCAGCAAATCCTCCTGTTGTCTGATTGGATTTTGAGTGGGTGAGGTCTTACTGCTGCAGCTGCTCCAACTGCCAAGCCATTTTAGCTTCCAAACATCTCTACCTGTAATGTGGTGTGATAGCACAGCATGTCCTTCAGTGGAAGGCAGGTTCAGCTGTAAAGCCTGAGCACCTGAGCATTAATATTTCCCAGCCATATAAATAAATTTCACTACATTTTAAATGTACATCTGCAAAACATTTTACATGGATTTGAGCAAGCCCTCTTGACTGGGCTGATCTTTGAGAGGACAGAGAGCCACAGCATCCAAAATGGAGGGAAGCTACTGAAGCTTTATGCTCTGTTCATTTTTTTTTTATTGTCCTCTGTCTGTTCACCAGAAGAGGAGTGGTTTGCAGAGGGTTATGAGACAGGTTTAAGGGTTTAATTTTATTGTTTCATAAACTACGTGAACATAATAGTGTGCTAATGACTACTAAATGAAAGTCATTTGCTCAAAGAGCTTTTTTTTCCCCCTTCAGATTATTTCTTATTGCAATGAAATGAAGCGCCATCCTGAGATCATAATGCCCAGGGGGAGTAATTGGGTCTTCGTTCCTCAGAAACGAGTGGAAGACCTGTTAGTCTTTAAATTCAAATCAAATGATGTTCTCCACTCCCAGTCCACCAATTAAAGTAATCACTGCCACGCCTGAGTTACCACAGCACAGTGATCTGTAGGCTGTTCCTTAGGTCTTCATTCACATCAGCCTTTACCTTCTCCTTGCAAGCAATACAGCCATTGTCTCTGTATCTGATTCTTCTATAATTTACTTTATGCTTGCTGTCGGAGATGGAAAACACTAACTCAGTCCCCCGACCAAGGCTTCCCTGCTTAGATTTATGTGCCCTGACTCATATTCACACTGTAGTCTGTCTCAACAACCCCGAAACACAAGAAGTGGGCATAAGTCACCAGTTAAATGTCTGAATATATCTTATCCTCTTAGATAGCCAGTTATGTTTGTGAAGAGATTGGATTCAGATTATTTAGTTGTCAGATTTTCATTGGAGTCAATTTTTGAGCACACACCCAACAGCTGCAGGGAAAGGGGCAGTGGCCATGGAGCTAGCTGATTTAAAGGTACATTATGTAAATTAAGGCAGCACTAGTATGAAACTCCAAATCAATCCACTCTGTTCCCCCCAGCACTTCCTCTCCCTGCTCCACTATCCTCTACTATGATCTACTATACTCCGCCACGCTCTGCCCAGCTCTTTAAATATTTGTTGTTATTAAATTGCAATAAATATGAATGCAATAAAAGTTACTGATCAAGCAGAAATAATTGAAATTTTTTGTTTTGGAGCTGATTTCTCCAACAAAATTTTTTGGAAGAAATTGCACACTGAAGCTTTAAGTCAATCTAATAATAATAATAAT
>NW_018127889.1:708977-746223 GCF_001952655.1 Monopterus albus | reverse complement strand
AAAAAAATCTGTAATAGACTGGTTATGGACCAAATACTCATCAGAGAATATACTCGCACAAAGGCACGCAAAGAAATACAGCAGCGAGTTGAGAGACTGCATACAGGGAGATGCAAAAATGAGACTCTTATTCACAGTAAATCATATACATGAACACACAAAAAGAGACAGAAGCATCTTTTATATCCATTGAAAATTGACAGTGACACTTTGCTGGCAGGTGCTTTGTCTTACACACATCTATGATCTATTGTTTAAAATCCTATTCATAGGTCTAAATATGCCGCCTACTGACCTCCCTGTCTCTCCCTCTCCCAGTGGTGCGCAGATGAGTGCTGGTCCAACTGATAATGATGGTGGAATATTGAAAGACGAGCAACCCTGCCGTTTTCCTCTCTATACAATTCATTAACCCGATTTCCACTGAGCTCTGTCCCACATGTGTCAGCGAGGCACCCGCGGAGGATCCCACCCCGCCTGGCTCTGTCCTCTGCCCTGTTGCACTCTGGCTCGCCATCAACCCGACATATAACTGTCGAAGCGCGAGGTCGTACCTAAACTCTCAGTAACCTCTGTGTTCTCTAGGTTCGTTTGCCTCTGGATTGCCTACTGATTGTCTGCTCTCTAAGCTTTAGGATTTCAAATGGTTAATTACATGTTATGATGTTCATTTAGTAAGAACATTGGTGACCAAAGTGCCTCGAGGTAGAAAGAATTAAATCTTACCTTGTATCAGCTAAGCGGAATTAGTAGGTAGGACTTCAGGTGGAGTAAAACCTTTGCTGCTTGCACTACAAAGACCAGTCTTGAGTGGTATGTTGCTGTTAAAACAGCCATAATATGCCAGTGAAATAAGACGCTTTACTGTAGTTGTATTTACAGCTACAGCTGGAAAGCAGCAGCAGAAAGAGGAGAAGGGATTAATTCATCAGTATAATTTCAGTATTCACATGTATCACATGTTTAGTAAGGAAGAAAAAAATCAGCTTTTATGTTGTTGTAGGTGTTTTTTCTTGAGCAGCTTCAAATATGACTCATCCAATCTGAACAGGAAAATGAGTTTCCTCAATTTTGGCCTAAGAATGAAACCAGATGCCTGTTTAAAGTCAGTGCTGTTTCTTAGATGGGATATGGAGGCAGACTCTTGCTGAACAGGCAAAAAGTGCCTCACCCGCCTCCACTGCCTCAGTCCCAGTGCATCCTGCTCTCACCCCCCAGTCCAGGCTGTGTGCACCCCCCACCTCCCCAGGGGCATTTGGGGATTTGCACTGTACACAGTTGCTGATTCTTCAGCCGTGCCCCAGAAGGGTTAGTGGGTGAATGAATGGACACTTGTTAAACCTTATCAGTTTTTGCTTTCTTTGGAAAAGCTGCCCCCCTAATCTTAACATGGTGACGTGGTAGTAAAAAGGCATACGACCTACTACAGCTATGTACATACTCTCATCTATAGCAGCGGAAATTGAATAATTGCTGAGAATGAATAAAATCCCTACTGTAATACCTAATATCAAAAAATCTAAGTTTTAATGAAATCAGGCTTAATTTAGACTTATCCACACCTGTGTAGCTGTGTTAGGGGTTGATGTGTACCTATGTAGCAGACAGGTTTTTGCGTAAAAGTACAGTAGGTTGCAGACGGTCTAATGTGGACACCTCCCAACTTTCCACTACACTTTGTGTGAAGCTGCACATCCTGCTCACTGATTGGTTGATCCAACTCTGCTCTGACCAAAACATACTGTAGCTGCCACATCTTATCTCATCTTTCTCTTAGCTCATTTATTTTCATCTTGCAAAATAAATAAATAAATAAATTTTGCTTAAGCATTCAAACACATTGACTGGCAAGGTCTGCTTAAGCCTGAGGTGACACCGCTGCTCCACAGTTAGTTGTCACGCCTGCACCCTTTTTCCTCTCCCTCTTTCCCCTCTCATTCTGGGCTGAGCTGCACCGGCGCGGCTGATTGCCTCAGCTTTTCCCAATTCGGTACTCGGCTACATCCTACTTAAACAGCGTGCAAGTTTGAGCCCGTTGCCAGTTCGCTCCGCTCACCTATAGAGCCTTCGTTGACCCTTCTTTTCTTTTGACATCTACTGGCCATTCCTCATTTAGTGTTCATTTTGCTGTGGCAGTGTGCTTACTCTGCTTTCCTGTGAACAACTTCCTCAATGACTCACCTGGCTGTGCCCCTCCTGGCCCAAGCATCTACTGTCCCGGCTATACAGCTCTCCTGGCCCCCACCGGCCCTACGCCTCACCTTATTAGCCCAGTGATAAGGGCTGGCTCCAACTCCACTTCTGGAGTCCATTTTACCTGTATTCCAGACTCGGAGTCTGCCAACTCTAACATTAGTCTGCAGTCACTATGTTTTACCTCAGTACAGGACAGTTATCCAGCTGGCAGTCCATTCAGCTGTTGTGTTAAAGGTGCATGCTGATATCATGCTACTATTATAATTTGTCTCATTCTTCAGTGCATGTGGGAGGCCTGATACCGCAACATCTTGTCACATGAAACCAAAACAACCGTATGAGAGATAAGTGAGATAATTGTAGCTGGAAGTTTGGCTAAACTGTTTTTTTCTTGGGCATTTTCCTTAGGTGATAACTCTATATTTAGTTTTATTTTTTAAATTTGTATCCATGTTTTATGTCTCTTCTGCTTTGTGTAAAGTACTTTGTAAATACTGTTTTGAATAGTGCTATATAAATGACTTCAATGACAGCTAAACTGTGTAACATGGTGATTAGGGTGTCTGTTGATATTAAAACATTAAACCCATGAAACTAAGAGTCTAATGTTAAACTCCAGAGTGCAGCTGGCAACACGTTCAGACTGGTTCGGACATGCTTGTGGCTCTAACTGTTAGATGTCATGCTGTGTAGGAGCTCAGGTGCTTACAGCAGTGTTGCGAGGACACTTGACGCAGCTGATCGGTGCCAGAAGCCTGCCGCAAAATGATTGCCTTTAAGAAACCTACATGAGAGGACGGCTCTTACATGGTCAGTACTGCACAATGATGGCACTAGAAATGGAGATGTGCTGAGGATGTGGCAGTGGAAGGGTTGAACGAAGGAAAGAAAGTCAGCAAAGAATTGTCAGAGTCCTTTTTATGACTTCTGAAAGGTAAACTGTACTGGGTGAATTTGTTTTAATAATTATTGCTTAACAGAAGCTTTTCCTCTTCTTTCCCCCCCTATTGTCACCATTCCCACTCATTCCATCCCATCTTAATCTTTGCCTCTCTATCAGCTTTTATCTCTCTCGCTTTGCTTTTTCTTTACTACTTCTTTCTTTCTTTTTCTAGGTGCTGTGTTGTACAGCCAAGGCCATTTTCCTCAGAACACACTCTTGAAAGGCTATTCATGGATTTTTCAATGAAGCCCTATTACATTTGTGTCTGTGCGTGTGAGAGAGGGAGAGAGAGACAAAGGAAAAAGAGAGGGAAAGGTATTCCGGGGGCCGTGCTACAGTACCATCTGTATGCAAATCTCAGACTTTGGTAAACTTTGATCAAACACTTAGGCCTCCTTTTCTCTCCCTCTCCCTCCCTCCCTCTCCTGTCTCCCTGTCCACTGTGTGCACTGCAATTACTGTAGCTCCACAGGGCTGCATATTACTTAGCTAAGCCAATGAGTTCCCCAGTACCCTTTAATACCCTCCCTATATCCTCTGCTACCTACCACAACTTCAACATAGACCATTTCGGAGCACCTGTGACCACTCTGGACCCAACAACAGATGGTGACACCTCCCATACACACACATGAACACATACAAGCCCATAGCGAGTCCAGAGTGACGCATGGGTGACGGGCATGCCTTTGTGCAGAGGCTGGGCACATTGCAGACACACACACTTGTCTATGAACACACGCATGGCAGCATTGTTTCCTCCATATGGGAAGGTTAACATGGTGAATACAGATCCGGTGTCCAACAGGACAATAACAATGTTGTGGCAAGTGTTGTCAGTTATTGACAGCGGTAATGAAGATCTCAACACTGATGATACAAACACAAACACTGCACATTATCTCTTGTGTAGCTTTAATGTAAATCTGTGGTGTGTAAGCCCACTAGAGATGTGGTGTGTGTGTGTGTGTGTTTGGGCAGCTTCAGCCAGGCAGTCAGTGGGCTGAAGTATAATGGGTATTAATCAGGGAAAAGCCATGGCCATATGTCTGTTTTAATATGGGAGAACGTCAGCTCCCTTGTAAAACAATTAGTCTAATTTCAGAGAGCAGATAGCGTAACTGTAGTTTGAGCATGAGTGTGTTGGGATGTTGAAGAGGAAGCGCGTTGTGTGTGTGCACAGCTGAGAGGTTTATGATTTAATGTTTAATGCAGAGAGTATGAGAAATATGACACTGGACACTGTTATGATGATGTGTGTGTGTGTGTTTCTTATTAAATATCACAGGTAATCTTACCATCTGAAGCTAACTGCCTCTGTTGGCCCTATTTCACTGGGGATGTTATTGTCCACGAACTTGTTTTCATCCTATAACCAAGCAGGATAAGCCATTAGGCAGATGGTAAGGGGAAGTCCCACGAGAGGACACGCACACAAAGACATGACACACTCCTACCCCATACACAGACATGTACAGTAAGCATGCACAAAGACAACAGACCCACCACCACACCCCTGTAATGTAATCCACCCTCCCCGCTACCCCACCGAGAAGCGCCGTCTCAACCCAGTCTTCTTGTAGACCCATCTTTTACATAGTGGCTCACTTAGTGCTCTTATGGATGAAGGGAGTCTTAAGTAGTTCAGTGTGAAGAGCATGGCATGGTGTTTGATTCATCTTGTAGTACAGTAAACTGTGCGCTAAGTAACGTATTGTTTTTTGCTGAACAAGACAGGGTCATCCTGTCATATGGTGCTTATGCAGTCATTGCTTTCATGGGCAAAAAGGATTAATCAGAGTCATCAACAGTGTGTGTTTTTATGTCTTGTTAATTCCCTTCTCGGCAAGTCTCTTTCTCTTACCCTCTGTGAACATACTGTCGTGCTGAATGGCTGCTCAGCCCATGGCAACAGATTTCTCTTTCAGCCATCTCCAGAGAACGGCCAGCCAGGCTTCTGAATGGCACATATTTGGGCTAAGGCCCAGCACTGGAGGCACAGAGAGGGAAGGAGGAGAGAGGGGAGGAGGCAAGAGCCATGTGGCTGATGTTGGTAAACAGTATCCAGCCTTGTCCTGGCATCATGGCAGGCAGCGCACAACGCCGGAGATATCAGGCGCCTGGGCCACACACAGGCCAGGACAAAAGGTAGACACACATACAGACATTTGCATTCATGCGCACACATGCACACATACACACACACACAGGCAGAAATACAGGGACTTCTAACAGACAAATGAAAGACTCACTCTCGGTGTCTGCCACTAAGCAGCTGCTCCAGTTTCCATGGCAACAGCCTGAACAATGCAGTAGGAAGAACTGTGTTGGTGAGAGGAGGGAAATAGAGGAGTGTGTGTACGCCAGCACACTTGAAGTATGCGTTGGTGTGTGTGTGTGTGGGTAGGTGGGTGGGTGTGAGAGGCTACAGAGGGGGAGATAGCCGCAGGGCGCTGAGATTCAGAAGACACACTCTTTATTTCTTTGTCAGGATGAGTCTTGGAGATCAACAAAACAAATATGGAAATGTGGAGGCAAACAGAGAAAGAGACCGATATACAAGGATGGAGGGTTTCCAGGTGATGCTGGCAGTTTTTAGTGACAATACAAAGACAGAGATGTGGTTTTTGTCTATTTATTTTTCAAAATGAGGTATTTCAAAGTGCTATGAGTTGCAGCACTAAATGTACATTTAAAAAAAAAAAAACAAAACATTTGTTTACCCAGTTTTATGCACCCGATTGTTACAAATATAAACAAAAGAGGAAGAAAGAAAAGGGCCAGGTACATGAAGATAGAACACCTTTGCGGTACAAAAAAAAATATCTGAGATAGAATAAAAAAACGACGAGATAAAGTGATATCTACTGAGAACTCATTTTCATACGAAAATATAAGTATCAAATTTAGTATGTATCAGGCTCACACTAAAAGCATAAAGGTGTATAGAATTAGTAATATGATACAATGCAAAGAGAAAGAGAAGAAAAGCACAATAAATTGTTATATTACAAAGTTTCACGACTCTCAAAAATCGAGGCCTTACAGTACTTTTAAAGGTATATAAACTTCCAGTCTACTTATTGGCAGCTTCAAGACGTATAAAAAAACCGAGGACAAAATGTAGTAAAAAACAAGGCAGATCTGAGTGTATTTTCTCTGTACTCTATTGTTATATACAAAAGTGTCAGCTAGCAAGGTGCGCAGTTATACATCCACTGACTTGGCCTGAGCACCAGTGTGAGAGGAGTGAGAGAAGGGGAACCTGTAGTGGCATTGTTTATGTGACCCATAACGTCTCAGTTGTCATAGTCTCTTCCGTTTTGCAGTGGTTGAAGGCAAAGTAAGTGTGCACTGCTTCTTGTACATGAACTCTCCAAGCAAAGTGCCCTCTAACACCCGTCCCTGTGGGAATCACATGATTCCAGGCTGGTGTCACAGTGAGTACAAAAAAAGGGATACAAATAGAAATGGTAAAAAAAACCAGAGAAGGTCCAGACCAAAAAAAAGTGTGTCCTCTCTCCTTCCCTGTTTTTTTCCCCCAACTTTCCTCAATGTGACTGGATTGAAAAAGTAAACCCTAAACATTCTTAACGTCAACAAATGTGCAAAAAAAGTGGCGGCAGTGAAAGTCTGAGCATCCCTCCAGCACCCCTCCACTCCCTGCTCCTCCAGGTGTATGTGTGTCAGCATTTGAAGATAACGTCCTCTGAGATGTGTTGTGTTTGTGTGTGCATGTATACGACAGATATGCAGGTTATGTATATGTGCATATAGGCCTATGTGTGTATGTGTGTCTAATGGTGACTGGTCTGGAACAGGAGGGGGTCATCCAGAGTATCAGTGAGTGTTTCTGTGTTGTAGTGGTGGCCTGTTAGCGAGTCCGTGCCTGCTCCAGCCTGCGCATAAGCTGCTGCCTGCGGGCCTGGAGCCTGTCCTTCTCCTGCTGGAGCCTCATCTCCTCTGTTTCTAGTGAACTCACATACTCTGTGGCCTTCTTCAGGATCAGCACCTTAGCTGCCTTTTCGTTGTGCGCCAGCTCTGGCACATGGTCACGAAGTGTCAGGAAGCTTGAGCGCAGATCGTTGCGGCGCTGGCGCTCCAGGATGTTGTGGTTACGCCGACGCTCACTGTCCTCTGAGTCGGAACTTCCACGTGGGCTGCTGTCCCCGCTGGTGCTGCGCTTGCTGCGTGGCCCTGACATGTTGGTGAGTGAGCTGCAAGATGTGGAGGAAGATGAGGAGATGGTTCTGACGGGAGGTCGTGGGGCTTCTGATGTCTTTTGCTTCTTTGGAGGTGGGGCGGGGTCGTCGTCTGAAGCGTACGGGGAGGGAGCTGCGTAGTTGTGCTGCTGCTGGTGGACTGAGCTCCTCTTTAGGATCAGCTCCTGAGGCGCTCGGCTGACGAACCGACTCACCATGCCGGACCCTGAGACACTTCCTCTTGCGTCTTGACTCTTGGGATGCACAGAGATTGTGACTGTGCCTGTAGTCATGGGTGATGCCTTGTTGGTTGTGGAGCGCCTCTTCTCTACTGTAACCACATCGATCTCCTCCTCATCTTCCTCCTCTTCCTCCTCCTCATCTTCTTCCTCTTCTTCCTCATCATCATCTTCCTCTTCTGGGAAAAGAAAACAGAATATGAGTGACTTAATTGCTCTGACACGCCAAGTATTCCTGCTATGTCATATATGTGTACCAGCAGGTGACAAACAAGCATGGTGCACGCCTATATGTATGAGTGAGATCAAGAGAGGAAAGCGTGGGAGCGAGAACGCTGCATAACACGTAACCTTTTAATGCTTAGTGTCAGTCGCTCCTCAGCTGAACTACTCTGCAGGTGTTGACACGTTCAGTCTCAGCACTAAGCAGACAGGCTGGATTTCTGTCTTTCATTCTCTCTACTTCTTTAAAACTTCTCTTAATCCTCTGCAGTGAGACGATGCAGCTTTACATTAATGCTTTCATTCTATCAGTTCAGCACTGTGTGATAGTACTGCAGGCATTTAGAACTTAAACTTTGGCCTCCACAGTGACGTAAAAAAAATCGTATTCCTTTTTCAGCTGAGCTCTTCATTTTAATAACTGTGCTGAAATTGAGCTGAGCAGCTGAGACTTATCATCGACTGGCGCCTTTGATGATGAGAGGAAGTGGCCAATCATGAGGCAGAGTGTGAGGCCCAGTTGAAATGCCTTTGTGATAATAACTCTCATTATCAGCTCAGGAGCATCTGAAGAGTGTGGCATTTTACAGCTTATACAGTAACCCACTTCAGACACTGCTGCACCAGGGTGCTGGCTCAACACAGACACCCCCCACCCCCCACCCACCATACAGAGTCTGGTGCTGCCATCAAAACAAAGCTGGGCATAGCTGGGTGGGGGCGTGGCTGGTTTTGCCACATGTGACGCTGGGATTTAGCTGTTTGGTTTTTCACTCAGCTCATTTACCGGGTCTGGGATGAGTTTAAGTAGAAGAAAGAGCACACACCTTCCTGTCTGGGGAAATAAAATATTACCCTAAAGTTAGGTATAAAGTATTCTGTCTAGGAGAACTATCCAAGTATCTCTGCCAAGTCCTGACATCTGTACAGCTGATTTTTGGAGTGGTGGGGGTCCCTTGTTTCCTGGCACGGCCTCTTTGATCCGAAGACTGGCCTCTCAATAGAGATAAATCTTCATTGTAACCTTTACAGTCTGTGTCTCTAGTGAGAAAGTAAAGAACGCGTGTAACATACAGAATAACGCCCCTTAACGCTGCCAGCGGAGGAAGCGCATTGAAGCGATACTGTGAGCTGGAGGATGAGGCGGCAGGCGATCGGACCACTACCCTTTCTAAGCCTCGGACTTGGAGCGGCGCCAGGGAGACAGCTGTCGGGATAGAGCGCTTGTTCAAAGCTGTCACCCCCTAAAAGAAGCGGCCAATGCCCTCCTCTGTCCTCTTTTCTTCGCAGTGGAGGAGGTGTTTGGCAAGGCTGACTGAGTCTGGCCTCTGTGCCAAGCTGGAGGCCTTTGTACTACTGTTTCACAGCGAAAACATACTGATAAGAACCCGCGAGTGTTTGTTTAGGGAACTCATGGGCAGCAATAGATGGGAGATGAACACTTATTTTGATTAAACACACACAGCAGTAATTTCGCACAATAAACACATAACTGCACCCTACATTATTCCTGAAAAGAAAATGGGAACCCGTGTATGATTTTGTTGTATACTTCCTTATGCCATTATAATGTATCAGTTGTGTTCTTTCCACTGGCTAATTTCAGTTATGAGCTGAACTTAACGTGGCAATTTGTGCGCCTGGTCTAAAATAAGAGAACGTTTTTCACCCACTGTGCGCAAATTGTCAGTTAATCCATGCGTAATGAAAGCTTTCTAGGCGCTGTGTGAACCAGGCACTTTATCACTTCATCACATTACTGAACACCTTTTCATCTTCCCCTCCTACACCAAGGTCCGGCTGCAGTCAGTGTGTGTGCATGTGGTGTCTTTTTGTTTGGCTCATAGGCCAACTGAGTTCAGTAAGGCACACAATTCCCCATTTTACTGCCATCTGCCGGATGAAGAGCCTGCTGATTACATAAACCTCGTTCAGTGTGTCACGCAGCAACTTGTGTGTGTGTGTGTGTGTGTGTGTGCGCGCGCGCGCGGGGGGGGGGGGATGTGTGTGTGGAATGTAACGAGGTAATCCGATTCTGGACCAGTCATATGAACAAGCTCAAATAGGGATATAATAATATTAATAGTAGTAGTAGTAGTAGTAGTAATACTACCACTACTACTACTAATCATAATGATAATAATAATGTTATATTTTATTGTTTGAGGTTTTCTTGCCATCATTGTTTCCTAAAAACGAAAACAAAGGCACATCTTCAGATTCTTACCGGAGTCACTGGGAGCGTTCCTGTGTGTTGTGGATGTGTTTACTGTCCCGGATGAGTCCCTGCTGCAGTTGTTCTTGTTGACGGGGAAGGGAAATACTATTGTGGGGTCCACACACACTGACACCGAGCTGCGGTTCACCACCTCCGGTGTCCTGACGCACACGTTCCTGCCACCTCCGGTGGCTGTGGAAATAGCTTTGCCGAGTTTCTCCGTGACAACCCGCTCCAGCTTTTCCCTGGCCGAGAAGCCACTCCACATACAGTCCTGAATAATGATGCTGTTGGGGTTAGTATCCAAAGCGGAGCCGAACAGGTCCCCATCGTCGGATGCCCCCCAAATATCGTCTTCGGGCAGGAGCAGCAGCTCAGAAGCCCAGTCCAGAGGGTCCCCTAAGCCGAAGCCCAGGGGGTCTGCTTCCGGGGAGGCAATCGCCGGCTCCCCCGGTAGCGCGGCCCGGCTCGGAGAGAGGGGCGGAGTGGGCAACAACTCGAATTTCTTCCAGATGTCCTCCCCCGGTGGTGCAGAGTCGGGACCACAGAAATAGAAGTCGTCCTCATCCGGGTAGAAGCACGGTTGTAATGAGTCAAACTCCAAATCGGAGTTTTTACCTCTGTTCGCCGGCATTCTCTCCCTCAGTCGTTAAACCTGGAGGAACAAAAGACACTTTAGTCTACAGTGTGAAAGAGCGTTTCTCTCAACTCTCTCCTCTGTCACACCTGAAAACTGCAGTGTAGAACATAAAGAGCAGAAGTCAAAGCCCACACACAGACACAGTCTAAATTCCACACTCACTCCTATGTGAGGTTTAAAAACCACTGAATTCTCACAGGAGAATGTGCGTAAATGCCATGTTGCATAAAATGTCCAAACACTACACATTGGCTCAACGTTCACTAAACAAACCATAAAATGTTATTAGGACACAAAAAGCATATTTCCAGAAAATGAAATGGTTGAGACTTGAGGTTTTATGTGGGGGGGGCGGAAACGAGAAAATAATAACACATTGTGAGAAGATGCTCACCTCGTCCTGACGCGGGATGATAATGTGCGAACCAAATTTTCTCCTATCTCGCAATCAGTAATACAGACACCAGCTTTAAAGCGGTCATCAACTTTGGGAGCACAGACAACCCTCTAACACAGGTTGTGGCTCGCAGCACAGTGTTATACACTCAGTTCCACAGGAGGAAAGCAAACTCCTCCCTCCCGGGCTCGGGGGGTGGTACAGTCGGGCTTTGGGGTTGATGCGGCGCGGGAGACAGGCTGGCTGCAAGCTTTCTTTCAAGGTGAATCGAGAAAATAGCCTAAACATTGCAAGCAAAAACGAAAGCAAGAGAAGAAAATAAAGGGGCAAGATAGAGCACGAGGGAAAGGCAGAAACAAAGGAGACGAGAAGAAAACAAAGGAAGGACAGAAAATGTGTGAGGAAGGAAAGGAAGAAGAAAATCTATATTATTGATAGCCTCAGGCAAACTGCATTTTCTCTCTCCCCCATAACTGTTAAAGCCAGAATCAGCAGCGGAACTGTTAGTGATGTGATGTCTTGTTCAGATTGCCCAAGAGCACTGCAGCAGGTTGAATGCTGAACAGTCCAAATGAAGGACACAGCTGTTGAACCATTAACCCCACAAAGGCAAACATACTTAAACATTTATTTATTCTGTAACATTTTTTTTTGTTTTGTTTGGAAAGATTTTCAATGGCATGTTGGTGGATCTTTTTAAAACACCCCATGTAAAAATCCACACTGATCCGTCCAAATATTGAAACACTCTCAAGTCCAAACAGTATGAAAGTGATAATTACGGCACCAGTCTCACTATGGATACACGTGTGAGTGTCAGTCATTTAAAACGATGTGTAAAGATGTTTTCCAACTCATCAAACCCCACTGCCCTCTTCGCGCTCTCCTGTAGAGCTCTAAATATCTTTTTCTCTTTTGTCTGAGGGCCACCAGCGTCCCAGGATGAGACCAAGTATGGCTCAGTGCGCCCTCATACGGACGCAGAGAACACAGCAGCAGACGCGCACCCCGATCACCTAAATAAGCGACCCAGAGAGACAAAGGCAGAGTGGATTTTTCCTAAATGAAAGGGGAGAAATGCCACTTGGATAAAACAACAAACATGGCTTTAACTGTAAAGAGCAGCCTTTAATCAGACAATAGGAAATGCAGGACGGAGCAGTTTTCAGCTGTCTCCGGGAGACTACAGGATCTGAGAAGAGCATGTTACGTAACCGCAAGCGGTGGTTGTAGCCTGGAGTCATTCCCATTCTCTTTTCCAGTGACGGCTCAGGAGGAATGGAGCATCTGTAATTATGCAAACAGTCACAGGCGCACACTGAGCCCCTGATATCCACTTATTCAGGAAAAACTTCAACAAAACGGATTCCAGTTGAACGGGAGCTGAGAGCAGAATAATTCCTCTTATTATCAGACAATGGAAGGCGGTGAAAATGATATTTAATCATTTGAGTTGTGCTTTTTTAAAGAAAAAAATATTAAAGACTAATTTTATTTCTTTGTAGGATTATTCCAACACAGTCCTTCCACCTGTGATAAATGTGATTACAAAATACAGAATCCAGATTTATGAATTTAATAACAATGTGATTCGATACCAGAAACACTGCATGGGGATTTTTTTTTTACTTTCTCTTTCCTTCTTTTTGTGGTTGGGGTTGAGTTCAAACAAATACAGCCAGTGAAAAGTGAGAATCTGCAGCTGTTTCACCCAAAAACTTGGAATAACAGGGAGTTCCCTGGGACTTTCTAGCCAGCTCCCGGGAACCGGGGACATGGTCTGGGAGTCAGAAACTCCCCACAGTCCATCGTCTCTTTTACTGTTTCTCCAGCTAGAGTTCAGCTATGACCCTCAACCGAAGCAACAGCTTCCTCTGCAGTGAAACCGGGGAGAGTGGGAGTGAGAACAGAAGGGAAAGTTGTTTTTTTTTGTCTAGTGCAGATCGGGTGAAGACAGGAAACTCTATGGAGCTGCAGAGTAAACACTTAATGACAATAAGCAGATGGATAGGAAACCCCTGGCTTCATGCTGCTGTGGAGTGGCTTGGCATAGAGAAAAGAGGCTGAAAACAACAAGTGCACAAACACAAACTGTGCATTTTCACTTTACTGATGTGCACCGAAATTACTCAGATGTTGGTATGACATGCAAGGAAGTAAATGGAAAACACACTTTCCAGGTGTCTACAACTTAATCATTTATATTATTATTGCCTCATGTTAAAGAGACCCTGCTGTCAGAGCGACTGCCTGTGGATAAAGTCCATAAAAACACACAGAAGTAGAACAGTGCTAGGGTCTTTGCCTGTTGTTTTGTAGGTCAATTCTGCATGCCTGGGATATAGATGGATAAGCAAGTGGGGCAGTTTTGATAAAAGACTCAGAGGTCACCCCAGTGGACGGTGCAGAGATGAGCATGTTGTGAGTGCAGCTGACTACAGCGACATCAGATTCCCTGTGATGGCTCAAAGAATTTGCACATCCTGTCAATGTTAAGGGTGTGTTGTGTGTTTGTGGTTGCTGTGGGTGTGTAGATGTTTTGTTCTTAGTGTAAACATTCAGGGATGCAGCTCTCCTGAGTAAATACAACATAACGTCATCCCATAACCTCAGCTCACCTGTGATGTGACACATATTCATAAGCTGTGCGTCTCATTCTCTGAGCTCCTGGTTCTTTTCTACCATCTCCTCTCTCAACAATGACAGTACTCCAGAGGATGAGGAGTTTTGAAATTGACAATTTTATGCTTTATATAAAACATAAATCTTTGTATTGTATAATTGGATTTCCTCATCATTCATAGAAATAGTTTAAATTATATATTTTAAAGCTACAATATGCAACTTTTTTTCAGATATTCTTGTTGTAGAAACTTGTCTTAATGTGGAGAGGTGCTGTCGAAGCCTCCTGTGACCCAGACTCATTGAATAGCACTGACAGCAGTGCAGAGAGATGAGCTTCTAAAAGGTTTTTAGCACAACTAACCTCTCTAACCGGTCAGAGATGATTTCTGCTTGTTCATTAAGATTTGCTGCATTCTCATTTATTGTAATTTCATAACGGCAAATATCTGAAGAGCTGGGCAGAGCGGAGCAGATTGCACTGTAGCAGAGCATAGCGGAGCAGGGAGCGCTGGGTTGATTTAGAGTTTCATGCTGGTGTTGCCTTAAGTTACAGATTGTTGCTTTAATAAATCCTTCCTTAGCTGTATGATCATGTTGGAGGTTGCGCTGCTGTTAAACTGAACAGCATTATACAGAGTGGTGTATCTGTTACTAAGCCCAGCCTCATTGATCTACAGGGTGTGGACAACATAACAGAAGCACCTGTTAGTCTGAAGCAGTGTAATTCAGCAAAAACTCCATAGTTTTTCTTTCATTTTTAACCACTGGGTCATATTTTATTTGATATTTTGGTGTTTCAACACATGCTGTCAAGTATATGAATCCTCCAGATTGATTTTAAAATAATTGTAGTTTATCAAAATTGCTTTAAAATAGACAGAATGCTAGGAAATCCATGGTCCATGTATGAAGCTACACCAGACAACTACAGCAGCTCAGGGTACTGCACGGTACTGTCTGCTTAATGTCTCCTCTTCTTTAATCAGATTCCACAGTGACATCTTCTCCTCAAACAAATCAACTCAAACAAGGGGTCGTGTTTGTCCCTGATCCACATCATTACATTTCAGCTTCAGAAGAACCTTCCACCTCCTCACAGCACACACTCCCCACCCACTTCACCTCACCCCAAACTAACCCAGGCATTAACTTTATCCCTAAAGCTACAGCAACCCATCCAAACATCGGCTTCAGTCCCATGTTTGCTTCTTGCAGCAAGTTGTTTTAAGGTTTTGACCTTGTTATCTTTGGGGTTCACACTAAATGGGGATAAACATTAGTTTTTTGCATTTACAGTGCCACATGTTTATTTTGTCACCAGGACAGACAGCAGTTAAGTATTTTTAAAGTCAACGTAGTGTGTGGCTTCCTATGATAGGTCTTCACCGAACAGAATGCAACTGTGCATGAGCCTCATCTGATAATTCAGGTAAAAAGAAGCTCTTTCTTTTAAATGTTGGCGCCAGAGATGACTTCATCAAGATTTTGCAACAGACTTAGCCGTGTAGAGAAAAGCCAGAGCAAGTTACAACAAAGCTCTGGGATCTAATAGCAATTCCTCAGTGGACAACCCCAGCAAAAAACATTTTCAGTGATTATCAAGTTATTTTGAATGTAGGCCATTATGACAAATATGCTCAGGGAAAAATTGTTTGTTTCCCACGTTCTATTTTTGGGGGACATTTTCCCATCAAGTCTATTTTGGGAAGAATGAACTTGCCACGGAAGTGTTTTGGCCTTTTCATGCTGCATTTTGAAAGTGCCAGAAGTGTGCCTAAGGAAGCAGTGAAGTCTGTCTTGTTAGATCTTGCCCCTCCAACTGTGTCTGGGTCTGCCTATAGGTCTACCTGTACAATTACAGCACACATCAGATGATTCATAGCAAATATAAACATCACTTTTTCCACCTGAGTGCTTCTGCCAGGATCTCTAGTGCGCTCTAGTTCATACAGGTTAATCCGTCTTTTGTCACAATAGTAGATGCGTTGGAGCCAGTTGAAAATGGATATAAAAGCACTTGTCTTCATATATAGGAATTTACCAAATATGTTACAGTAACACACCTCCCATTTGGCCAGAATGTTAATTTATATGGAGATATTTATCAGTTAGAATATTAATTACTGCCAGCATTATCATAACCTCATGTAGTAATATCAGTGTCAGTGAGGGTGTTGGTATAAGCTGCTGTTCAGGAAGTACTTGACACATTAGCTGGAAGAAATGCAGTTATCTACCAGTGGACCAGATGAGGAATGCATTAAGAAATTTCATGTGGGTGGTAACCAGGCATCCAGTGTGTGTGGGAGCAGCATCAGAGATGAAAAGTGATATGCACGTATACGCCATTTCCAGTGAGTCTAGATAAGAAACAGGTAATTTTATGGGGTAACGGAACATATACTGATAGATGGGGCTTTGACTAAATTCTGTGCTCACTGTTTTCATGGATTTCTTTAAAGAGTCCTATGATTTCTTGTCATTTATTCATTGGATTATTGCAACGTTGTCAGATAGATCTCATTACCAGTCATGACTGTGGATCGATGAGCTTTGTCCCTGAAGGTGAACATCATTAGGAGGTCTGGTGATCAACTGGAAATCAACATCAGCGATAGATTGAACAGCCTGGACACCGGTGCCACAGTCCGGTTGGTCACAGTGAGAGCGTATGCTTCTCTGCTGGCTTGTCCAGGGTCAGTATTTCACTGTATTTCACTGTATTGCAGTGAAATATTCCCCCTTGGCTTCATTCCACAGCCATTTTCAAAAACCTCTCCCGCCTCGCCCTGGGAGAAATGTTTAGCCTGACAGTTTAAAGTGTCGCACGTAAATTAATTTGTGCCGTGACAGCTTTACAGGTCTATTGTTGCTCTTTGTAAGAGAAATGGGGGAATTGGTGAGTTTTCAGGGTCATGAATCAGGGGAAGGAAGCCTTATTTGACTGATGTTGATGGTGGGGGTGAGTCGCACAGACAGGAGAGCCACAGCCTGTTAAATAAACTCTGCTCTAATAAGCAAAGACTTGAACGATCCTATCTAGCTGTCAGTCAGTCATTCTCCACTGATGCTGACACTAAAGACTTATCCATTTGATAATTACCTCCCTATCATGCTTCACTGCTGTGGCAGACCATCTTATGGAACCTACATTCCATAGCAGTGTTGGTTCTGTTCCTCTCAAATTTGTGTTTTTGTTATGACACCTTTGTTAGTTTGGTCAGATTTAATTAGGCTTAATGGACAATGCATCACTTTCTACATTAATATGTAACTAAATTGGAAGTAGTTACATTTTGGGTTGGACTTTTTTGCATTAAGGTTAGCATACAGTATAATGTGAAAGGCGTTGTTCATGGGAGAGAATCCCTTAAGAAATATCACCCAACTCTGCAGCTCCCCTTAACTCAACAGGGGTTGTTAGCATCTTTTAGCTCATTGTTTGGTTTTTCAGCCTGCAACGTTCCTTTTTTTTTTTTATCATACTCACATGTATGTTGTACATGTGTTTAAAGGAACACAAACATTTCATAACTGTGTCAGTGCAGCTGTTGGTTAGTTGTGACAGAAAGACCGATAACAACAGTAAAGTGTTTTGTATAATCATAACCTCACCACCAGCTTGAGATAGAGAGCTTATGTTGGTTTGAGGGGAAGGTGGGGCGTGTGATAGCACTACTTTAAGTGACTTGTTTATTGTGATGAACACTGATGGAGACTGTGATACCAAAAGTTTGGACTCGTGAGGACGTCTTCCTTAACGCCACCATCATGTAAGAACAGGTATTTAGTTCTTTCACTTCCTTTGGCTGTTATCTACATATGTTCATAGACACATAACCCACAGAACCAAACAAGCCCTTGGCCCTAGTGAACCCTCCTGGAGGTCAATGAGCTCTTTTTTTGTGTCCCCCTCCTCTTTCCTCTACTCATCTTTATCTCTCTGCATTTGTTTTGATCCTCAGGGGTCATTAGCCAGACTAAATGTTTGTCTGCTCACAAAGGGAGCTGGTTAATGTGTTTCAACGTATTCATTTGTCAGCTCTCTCGTTTCTGAATGCACCGTGTGCGAAAGGGGAACTCAGCGTCTCAACCGGCGTTTCAAGACTTGCAAGCATGTCAGCACCTCCGGCAGGAGAGGCCTTAGAGTGTGTCTGTGTGTGTTGATGTATGTGCATTTGCATGTGCATGTATGTGTGTGTTTAAATACATGCCTCCGGGTTGATATATCACCCCTGACATCGTCATTGTGCAGTTTGGAGGAGAAAGAAAATGGAAGGTTTTACTTCCTACCAACATGCTCGGTCCTGTTAGTCCGCCGCAGTCAGATTAGCATGAATTATGAGAATTAGGAAGGGGTCGAAGAGAGGAGAAGAGAAGACGAGAAAGGAGAAGTTTACTCAATCCAGCAACAACAATTATTTGCTTGAGAGGCGAGAAGAAGGAAACCAAGGCCATAAATTTGAAGTGAGTGATTGTGTTGACAGGAAGTGGTTTTCTTGGCACCATTTTAATGATATCACTAGCGACTTGCTGAACCCTGGTCTAAACAGGAAGTCAGAGGTCCAGAAGAATGGCTGTGCTAACAGCGTTTGGCTATCAGTGGGCAAAGCATCCATTTGTCTCTGCGATGAGTGATTCTTTCCTCCTGTGCTGGACCCTCGTGTGGTGCTCAGTGCTCCAGGTTCCGCTCATAATTTTAGCCCTCAAGATGTGGCACATCTGTTGACACGACATACATGACCCAAAGTTTTTTGTGTAGTGTGTGTATGTGCATGCTTATATCTGTCTGTATGTGTATGTCAGCACTGTGTACATTTATGTGAGAAGGTACAGCTGTAGTCGTAGTAGTCAGAAATACTACTTAAGTAAAAGTAATACTTGGTTTCATGTCCTGAATTTCAAACATTTGAAAGAATAAACAATACGTTATAAAAAAAATTGAGCTCCCAAAGTAAAAGTAGTCTTTTAAACAGAATGACCAATGTCAGAATAATTTCTATTAATGGATTGAATATAAATTTAATGTTGCAGCCGGTAGAGGCAGGGCTAATGACCATTTAACTGTTTATATGCATCTGTACAGCTGTTATTTTACACCATTAATAGTACTGATAACAGCAGGAGTAACAGTAGTTGCACTACTGTGATTAGTAGTACTAGCATCAAAGGTTGTGTAACTAGTAGTATAGATTGCTGTAGATTGTATTGGATACTAGTTTACTGTCACTGCATACAAATATACAAAATACCAGTGCAACAGAATGCAGTAGAAAAGTACACAGTGCGTGAGCACATGTCTCTATTTGCATTGACTCAGCTTGGATAAATCTGTGGTGATAGTATACACACTGGAAGGAACAAGTGTGTCAAAGATGTTTCACTTGTTTACTAATTAGAAGCCAAACTGTGGTATTAGTTGGCGTATACTGTGTTCTGTATACAGTGAAATATACATTTAAACATTCCAAGGAAGGTATATAGGCTGTTATGAAACATACTGGGCAGATTTTAAATGTGGATAACTGGACAAAAAATGAAGCTTCATTACCTGAATTACTGAGTTGTATCTAATGTATGTAACAACATTTGGTTCATCCCTTTCTAGGAGCAGCAGCACATACACGTGCATGTTCACATTATGGAATGTGCGTGTGTTTAAATGCCTTGCTGCTTAAAGCAGTTATGTCCCAATGAGATGTAAATGACTGCAGGAGGTGGTCTCCCACTCACTCAATGGGATGCCTCTCCACCTTTGAAGTCCTGATTTTGGGGGCCCTTGGGTTGTCATTGTGATGCTCCCTCACCCCTGTGCCCGTCTCTGGAGAGCTGGTTTTGAGTGGAGTATTGACAGGCATGTGGCGGCCTCCTCCCTCCCCGCCTCCCTCTTACTTTGTTCTCCCTTGAGGCTCGAAGAAATTGTACAGCCTGCCACATCAGGTATCACGGTGTAAAAATATTGTTCTAAACAGGAAAATGTCTAGTCCCAGGGGTATCAAACACTTGGATTAAAACAGATCTCTTCTGTGATGACTTATGCAAAGCAATTTATATTTAGCCGCTGTTGCTTTTGGAGGCCAAACTGAAAGGCGGGGATTTAAATAACTCTTGCAAGGTACACGAGTGAAAGACAAAAGGATGTAGCTCACAGTTTCACTTCACAGCTGTCTCTCTCTTTCTCTGTGTGTATTTAGTGTCTTTGATTCTCACCACGAAGGACGATTGGTGGTGTTGAAGTAAATGGTGCAGTGGCCATCAGGTTCAATCTGACCAACAAGGTAATCTGCCAGACAGACCATGTCGCCCCATCTGTTCAGGCATTGTGTGTGTGTGTGTGTGTGTGCACGGCAATCACAGACATGGCACCTGCTGCAGTCTGAAGCTCACATCACCCAGCTTGCTGCAGGACACCTGGATAACACACACAGAAAGGCATAAAATAGTGAAAAACGAGGGACAGTAACAGAATGAGAAATAATGAGAAAACGAGGGAACTGACCACGGGGACACTGTTCCTGCAGCCACCTTTGGCCCAATAGATCACCCTGTCTTGTCATTATCGATCATACTTAGCTGTCAATTGATGTGAAATCTGTTAGAATGGGATCTCTAGGTGGACAATTTCCTGACAGGAACCTCGTGCACTCAAGACCTCCAATATGTGATCCTCTAATCAATTATGCCTCATCTTACATTCCTCTGGCGTGAGGTCATGCCAACATTTCCTCTGGGGGTTTCTCTCTTGAACGACTGCTGCTCTCCTCCTCCTCCTCACCCCAAAATGTCTGTGCTGCCCTCTTTCAGTTACAAGCATGTGGTATTTGATTAACAGGCTTTGATTTATTCTTGAGCTCATGAGGGAAAACATTTATAATTTGTCTTCAAATCCACGGGAAATGAGTCCTGGCAGGATACATCTTTTTGTGGTGAACTGTACCTGCACCCGGAATGAATCAAGTGAACACAGCAGTGGTTACCTTCAGGTCAAAATCACAGCTGTCACAAAGGTACATGTATCATTCTGAAAATGGAAGAGAAAAAACAAGAGGCCTACACAAGTTTTTTAAAATTTTATTTTATTAATTGATATTTTAGTTTTATCATTTGTGCTGGAAGGAAACATTTAAGTGATGATCTGAAAATACTTTCAACATGTGAACAGTGCTTTAAAATGTATCAGTGGAGCAACTCAGCACATATTTGTTGATTCCTTGCCTCACATTATGCAAAGCAAGAAGTAAAACTGTTGTGCATGAACGCAGTTGTCCAATATTAATAGTCTTGTTTGGCGATATGGTTGGAAAAATGATCTCTATTTCTCTTGCAGCTGCCACAGAGGTGACCCGAGTCAAGCACGGTTGAAGACCGATTAGATCTGCTCAGGTAGAAGACAGTGATTACATAGCACTTAAATGGGAATTTCTGCAGGGCGTTGCATCATAAAGAACATGCATGTTGAGCAAACTCTCCCTAGGTAAATACAGCTTAACTGGCTCTATTCAGCTCCCTTTTGTTTGCTGTTTTTGTCTGTTAGAAGATACCATAAAATTTACCTCATTAGGGTCATAGGAGGAAGTTGTTATCTAAGTGCCATTAACAAAGAAACCTGATGGAGCTGTGCCTCAGTAACACTGTAATATTCTGTGGCTCGGCTGCAAACGTATGAAGTCAAATTGGCTATGATATATATATATAGTACCACACAGGGGAGCAACTTTAGAGTTTAAGTGTTGCCAGGAATGAAAAATGTCTCTGATACTGGTTATGTGGAAAAAAAAAGCACTGATAAGAACTATTCTAGACAAACTCTTTCAGCCTCAGTAGTGAGTGCAAGGTAAGATCAGGTATAATAAATTCGTATGTCCTTGAACATTTCATTTGCCCTGACCACGTTGGCTTATGTCCTCCGAGCAGGACCTCTGTGTGAGTGGGTCCCATATGATTTATATAAGGCCACAGAGGCCCATAATCACACTCTGTAATCACTGTGCTAAATTTAACATGGTGGATAAGGGGAAATCGGGACCAAATCAAAGCCTTTGTTATCTGTTCGGTGCTTGTAATGTAGATTATGAAACGGCGCAGTGAACTGATAAACACAGGGAGCAGGACACAAACATCTGCACGCCTGCTGGCCACACAGTAGCAGGGAAAACTTTATCCCGTTGCCAGCTTTTAATGAAAAAGAGGAAGCTGGTTGGAAAAGGGAAAGTAAAAACAAAATTTGTGTGTGTGTGTGTATTTGGGGGGAGTTTTTAGTAAACCTCTTGGTCCTGACTTACTTGGAAACAAGTTAAGGAAACGGTTTCTAACTTACCTTAGGGACCAATTGTGTTTGAGTGGAGGGAGTGTTTAGGGCTGAGGAGTGGTTGGTGAGGACTTGGATGGAGGAGAACAGGAAGATAGATCGCCTATGGCAACCAGGACTTCCTGTCAGGTTCAGGTCAGTAACACTGGGGGGAAAATGGTCTGTAATCGGAATAATCAACATGATTAGCATGAGCGAGCTGCAGCCCCAGACCTCAGTCTGCCACCCAGATTGCTGCTGGCTGACGAACACCCTCAGTGTTGCTGCATGGGAACCATGGGTGTGGGAGTGCAAGAGAGTAATGCTGAGAGTCACTGCATGAAAGTTTCACGAGTAAGACTTCTGACCTTTACTATATTTATCTCAGAATTATAGGAAAAAAGAACTTCTTTCTCTGCTGAGTCAGAAAATTAACCAGTCCCGTGTCACAAACGAATAGCTCCCCCTGGCAAACAGGCAAACAGACAACATTTTGCCTTTTACTGTATGTCACAGATTCCAGTAGCCAGATAGCCAGTAGCTTTTTGACTGAAGACAATGGTTATTGTGCTTAAAGCCTGTCACAGATCTTAATCCTCTAGTTGCTGGTTTGTCTATAAAAACTGTTATTCACTAGGAAAAAAACAGCTACAACCAACAAAATGTAAAATAAGCAGGTGATAAATGTCTGAAAATAAACGAGAAGAAAAATTTCATAATAAATTACACAAACAGTAAAAATGGGAGATGTATTATTATAAGCGAGTAAGTAGAGAACAAAGCAGCTTTGTGCCCTGCAGCATCGATATTCTAAATCCGGCCTGTGAGTGGTGATTTGTCAGTGAGTCAGCGTTTTCCAAGTATCCATCTCTTTGTGTCTAAACAGGCTGTCAATCACCGTACTGGCACTTCCTGTTTACCTGTCCCATTGACCTCCTCTTTGGAAAGACACCGGTGCTGAGTGCTCCAGGCAGCCCTGAGGACAAGCACTCACACAGCCCGCTTCAAAGCTGAGGCAGAGTTTACCCAGAGTTGAGCTTCCACAGGCTACCCTGTAGTTGTGTGTTCAGATAAGAGCGCTGCTTCCTGGTCCAAACATACACACGCAAAGAAAGAAGAGAGGGAGAAAGACAGACAGAGAGAAAAAACGGGGTGGGAGTTAAATAGTGAAGTGTTTTTTTTTTTAAGGGACTGTGATTTTTGAGTGTGGATGTGAGTGAGTTTGTGTTGGGATTTGGTTAATGGACAGTGTGTTCTTCTTGCTGCTGTTGAACTAGAAATAAATAAAACAGAACAAGGATTAAATTAATTATTTATTTCATCCATTAACTTCCACAGTGTAGTCCTCTTAAACAGCCATTTAAATAATTTGGGAGCGCTGTGGCCGTTGAATGGTTTAAGACGAATGGGTTAAGGCGAGCCCTGTGCCTGGGTCGATTCCAGCTGTGAACCGAGACCCACCCCCCCTCTGTCTCTTTCTGTGTCTTTATAATGCCATATTATCTAACACAAGCATAAATGTGAAGAAAATCACACAGTATCAGTAACAAAATGAACAAGAATATCAGGAAATAAACTAAAGTGATTTTAGTTGCCACACATTATAGGTGTTGGGGAGACCACCTGCACAAGTGAAACTTTAGTAAAAAGCTGTTTTTGGCCCCAGAGGGAGCTGCATAAAATCTTCAGCCGCAGCCTGATTGGTTTACCTGAAACAGGAAAAATCAGAGGGGGGGCATAGAGATACAGAAAGTGAGTCCGCTCCTCATGTCTGATTAAGACAACTTAAGGCTACATTACCAGCTCCGCAGAGGAACGTTCACAGAATGCAGAGACCGGTTGGCTGTCTGCTGCCTACGGTGGCATCCATTTGCTGCTCCCATCTTCTCAAGAGAGACAAAAATATAATAAAGTACCCTTCACATCCAGGTCATCAGCTGTTTGAGCTATTGCCATCTGGGAGAAGATACAGGGCAATAAAGGCTTGAACTAATAATGAAAAATAGTTTCTTCCCGAGGGCTGTAATTGCTCTGAACTCTGAGATATTGGTACTCGGGGTTACAGGGCTCTGGACATTCCTATCCTGATAATTGTGGGTACTACAATGTCATAAAGCTGCTGTCATCTACAAATCCAGATATTTATGATTTCAACTTTTAATTAAAGTTGCGGATCTTTGTTAGTTCATGTTTTTAATTAATTTTTATTACGTTATTTCAGTTTCACCAATTGTTATTAAGCACCTGTTGCAGAAGCAGCAATTTCATTATGTTTTTATCAATGCAATAACAATAAAGGATATTCTGTTGTATTCTAGCTATGGGTATTATACAGACAAATCTGTGCAGTTGAATTAATTACACTGTGGGTTATGCAGCGTTAACTGTCCATAGTGAGTTCCCCAGTGTTATAGGAGACCTCACTAATAACTTCAAAACAGGAATAACTAAACTAATCTTTGTGTTTTTTAATGGCCTTCTATTATGTTAATGGAATATTAACATCACAGACACAAGCTGCAGTGTTTGACTTCAGTCCAAAAGCTTTTCTCTATAATGTAAACTATCTTTAGGCTTCTCATATATCTATAGTGTCCGCTGGGTAATAGTTTACCTTAAACCTTCAGTGGAGATGTAAACCATTGCAGTTAGTACCAAAAACCCCTAGATAGCTGCTCCCAGTACATGACCATCATCAGATCCAGTGCTGACCACACCATGAACTGGAACATAATGGCTGTTCTGTTTCTGCCATCTCACAGTGTAATGGTACTGTAAACCAACAGCCCCTTGAGTAACAGTGCCTCACTGCTTTGGTATTTGTCCAACAAATTAGAGAGGCAAACTTAAATATTGGGCTGTCTGTCAACATGATGGGTGAAAGGGGAAAAGAAGCAATTTAAACCTGATGTATTTCAGTTAGTAGCTAACTTTTAAAGGAAAAGCGGACGTCCGCATAGAGAAACGTGTCCAGATATAGTTCATCCGTGAGGGGGTTTCTGTGGGTGTTTGGTGTGGGGAGGGGGGGGCCATAAGCATAAATAAGGCCTTGTGGCTATTAGCAAATGAGCAGTAATGTTCCTTAAATGATGGCGGTAATGATGCAGTGGACAGGACGATGGATTTTGATTGGCCCCCACTCTGTGAACGATTGCCCAGAACATGCAGGAAGTGCTTGTTTGTCCCAAGCAGCTCTGTTTCCTGTCGGACTGACTGTGTGGGTGTGTGTTTTTCACTCCAATAATCAGGACAGGCGTGTGTGTGCGCCTTACTCCTCCATTTGCCTCCTATGGCTGCCGGTTCAAAGCACTGTCGCTCGCCAGGACGGAAGTGGGAGGATGAGATCACTGTGTGCCCAACAAGGGAGACTTCCTCCTCACACAGGAAGTGGAGGTGCAGCTGAGAGGGAAAGGGCTCTTCCTCTGCCACCCCTGTTCCTCCCTCTTCTGCTCTTCCCGTGTCCTCCTCTATGATCCGTGTTTTGTCTCTAAAATGAGATAAAGCACTGGATGCTCATGCTCTGTCTTTTCTCTCTGACCAAGCAGGAAGTGCAGCCTGCTTTGTTTACGTAACAAAGAGCCTCTCTCCCACCCAAAGGCCTCTGGGAAACGGGAATCCCCAGACTTCATATCCTCACATCTGTGAAGTGGACATCCATTATGGATTGACAGAACAGTGTGTCTGCATATGTATATAGGAGAAAGACCTAGAGGGGAAGTCAAGAGAGGGAGAACAGAAGAGCATCTGTGCCAATGTTGATGACCCTTTCCTGAGATCCTGAGGTCATTTGCCCTCTTCTTAAGCGGAACCCTGCTGGAACTGAGGACTGACTGGACTTGCTCTTGTTCAGGGGCCCCAATCATTTCCCAGTCAGCCATTTGGCTTGGGCACTTATCTGTCTGCACATGATTCCAATAGTGAACATTTGCCCTCAGTGTGGATGGGAGGATGGGAGATATGAATACCACTGGTGATGGATATCACACTCTCTGTGTGTGCCTTGTTCTGGGGGTAGATGTGCACACTCATGAGACTCATGTGATTTGATGAGGGTCCATAGCAAGGGTGTCTATTTATCTGAGGCCGTTATGGAACGAATGATGACTTGTGAATGTGTGCAAAAGAAACGGGTATTTTATGGGAGACACGACTATATGAGTGGGTTTGTGTCTGTGTGTATAACAAGTGTGAACTTGTGGTGGTTCTAAATACCCCAATATTATCTGATTTTCTATGGAAATGAATCCTTTAATTACAAATAATCTTAAAAAGTTACATGATTATTTTGCAGAAACATTTTAATGAATTGTAAGACAATAAAAATATGCATTTTTGATTTGAGATTACACTTTCACTAAATAAATTGTAGGTTTAACTTGGCAACAACTAACAATATACTCATTATGGATTAACATTTTTATTACTTTTGGGGTTATTATTTCTTGTTTTCTCTGTCCAGTTGTCCAAAACCGCATAATATTAGATTTAAATTATATCAAATTAAGAAAAGCAAACACTGGTAGTTGAGAAGTGAAAAGAGCAGAATGTTTTGCCTCTCTGCTTGATGCTTTACTCTGTGTTAACTGTATCAGAGTTGTTGATTAACTGATCGATTAATTTACTTAATTTAGCTTCATTTAGCTGTAACTCTTAAGAAACATACTGTATCTAATCCCGTCTACTTGTACATGTACAAATATGTTTGTTCTTCTTTGGATCTCCATGTCAGGACTGTGAAATGTCTGCGTGTAGCACGAAGGTCCTCACAGGAAAGTCTGCTCTAGCCCAGGCTCTGCAGCTCTGCTCATATGGAGGTCTTGAGTGGCTGCCATAAGGACTGATGGCCTCAGGACCTATTGGTGGAGGTCACTGAGTACAAAAGGCAACAGCTGTAGAAATGCTGAGAGCCCGGTGCAGCATGAATACTGGTGATTATTGCCAGCATCACACGCACACATGCACACACGCTCAACACACACACAGTAATCAGATCCTTATCTAAAGAATACATTGTTTAGAAGTCACTGAAGCCGCTGCCTCACAGGATGTAGACCGCTGTTGGTAAGCGTGTCCGCGACTGTGTGTGCCTGTATATATGATTCTATAACGCATCAAAAGGGCGAGGCCTTGTGTCTTGCATTCAATTTTTGTAGGGCATGTATCTGCCCTTATGTGCCATGCCTCTGTGGGGTGCTGATGGGGTCATCAGTATCGGTGTGTAAATAAGGCTGAGTTTTAAAGGTGTGAAAAAAGCAGAGACCTCTCCATTCGCTTCTATGGGGGGGGCTGCTTTCACCACTGCCGACAACAGCAATGCAAGGGGGCTCAAAAAGACGCAGGCCCGTGCAGTGAAAAAGCTGGATATGGTTCAACTTTTTCTGTAACGCACAGTGACATCATCCAGCAAGACACTGCAATAACAACACGCCATGAGTTTTTATTAGCTATTAAACGCTGTTTTTTAATTTATCTAACTATGCGGACACACTGCTGGAGGAAATTGGTGCTAATGTAGAGTAGGTTAGCAGCATGGCTAAACATAACACAACGGAAACACTTATGTCGACTTGTCACAACTTGGCTGTAGCCTCTGTTTATTTAGAGGCAGCTGCTTATATAACACAATCAAATAAACACCTGAATGAAATAAAAATAACATTAGTTTTGGTTGAGAACCCTTGTTGTTTGCATTGATGCATGTGGACATGCACTATGTGTACAAGTACTCTACATATTAGCTATTTAATACATTCAGTTTTAGTGATTTACATGAGACACTAACAAGTTTTCTAGATCCAGTTAATCACATCCAACACTTTTTAAGTGATTTATGAGGTCTGGCACTGTCTGGCTATGAGGGACTGCAGTTTGAATTGCTCGCAGCAGCAGATTAGTCAGTATTAAATTAATTACAGAAGTATTGCAATTGAAAAAAAAAAAAACATTGATTCACAACAAACAAATACTTAATGGAAGCTTTAAAGATGTTTAATTTCCTATTTTTTTATTTTTCAATGCTGTTAACATTTCTAAACAACTACTGAATGCATCAAATGTAGTTTACCATCAGCGAAGACACCTTTGTCTTCACTGAAGCAGCCATTTTCTGGTAGTGTCAGCCTTTTCTTTAATACAAACCAATCCTGACACAAAGAAGAATTTCTTGGATAAGTGCTTGAATGTGTTTTGACCAGAATGTGTGGTCCTCTGGTACTAAATGCAGTCATTAATATTTCATAACCTGTTTCCATTTATTGAAAGGGTATTTTGGTTCTTTTTAAATGCAAGACCCTTGACTCTTAGGGAGGGACAGGGGTCACTGACCTGGATGCCCGGAGAGAGGTGTTGCAGATGGGATAGTGTTCGGGAGAAATGGTGCCGGTGCTGGCAGGAGCAGCTGTTGTGTGTTAGGCTGTCAACACAGTAATGAAGGAGGGGTTAAATCTGGCACAAGCAGTTTTAGTTGGGTTTTGTTTCTCAGGTTAAATTAGTATGTACTTGCCTTAACTAATGTGAAGCTGAAAATGTACCCAGGTAATCCTCCTCTTTGTTTAAAGGTTTAGCGTGATGGTTATTTAAACTCATGTGTGTTGTTACCCAGCCATGTTTACAGAGACATTTAACATTTCTTTCTTCTTTACATTCTGAACATCTACATGCTAGACAAGCCTACCATCACATCACAACACTGAATGTCTGCATAAAACCCTTCGTCACTATCATCATCACAGTCTTGGCTCTCTGAACCTCCCCTGTTCTCGTTCTCATGGGAATGTCACCGCCTTTCAATGAGCCGCCTAGTTCACCTCTCAGCACTGGCTGCTCTGGGGTTAACTCCCGATGTCAAAGGTCACAGGATCACAGGCTCCACAATGCCTCAGATTGTTGATTGTTGATGCTAAGGAGGGTACTGAGAGCAGGGGTAGGACTGTGTGCATGTATGTTTGCATTAGTTTGATTGTGTGTGTATTTATCCATTTGTGCACATGCGATTGTGTGAGTGCCTACGTGCATGTGCGAGCATAATTTTTTTCTGCATGCATCCTGACATGTTTGCATGTGTGTTCACGCATGCCATTGCAATGTGTGTAAAGGGAGGAACCTAATTGGGCGGACCACCGTGGCAGATGAAACCTGATGGGTCACAGGCTTTCTAAGCTCCTGTTGATGGGGATTTGGGGGCCTGTCTTTGAGAGGAGGAAATTCAATTTCCTCCCCTTGCTTGCCGGAGAGGTTTGGATTGCTTGGCCCGGGATTGGAGAGGGTCTGTGACACTCTAGATTATCCACTCCCTGAGAGTCTGCTGAGAAAGTTGTGTCTGATCTTCAGCATGCCATGACTCAACACAGGAGGAATGTGGTAAAGCAGAGAGTTGTCAATGTGCCTGTCAGTCCTTTTATTTCCATTTCCTTTACAATTTTTCAGTGAGCTGCAACAAGTTTGTACAGAATAGTTCCTTTTGGACATGAGTGTGTTATTCGGGTGTTTATCTTATGAGGTTTGTATGCAAATCAAACCTGTTGACACCACATTTTCTTATTTATTGGGCATGATTAATACTTAAAGAGTTCATGTGGATCCTTATTTAGCATGCACAGTGATGAGTTACAGTGTTTATCGTTTTCACTACACTGTTTATATTGAATTTTGTGTTTGCATTACTGTGTGTTACGTAGATCCTGTGACACAGACCTCTGTCTGATTCTAGTATTGTGAGTTATTGGAGTTCTTGATGCTTCAGTCTAGTGACATGAAAGTCATCCCTGATGAACCACAAAGGTTTAATGCACCCAGACCATTCTGACCCACTAGTACTCCTTTAGAGCTTCGCTATCATTGCAATTTGCATTATATCATAATAACTGGCTAGTAACAAGTCTGACAAAATGACCTTGTAACATAATGCATTCCCAGTTGCTGTAGCAAACGCATCCTCCAACTGAAATAGTGAGCACCTAGCAAGCCCCGCGATGACAGATATCCTGATATCTATGCTGCATTGAGATGCTAGTTCAAGGGTGCAAATAGACACAAATATGCAGTATATGCAATCTTGCAGGGGGTTGTGTTCCACCTCATCAGGAATGTCAATTAGCTCTGCATTGTTTGTGCTGTTTTTGTTTGTTTAGCCTGTTGGAAAGCTGTGATAGGGATCAGGGAGGTGCTGTAGTGCTGATGACACTCAAGCCGTTGGCCTCCTCATTACTTTCGCTCGTCGCGCTCTCCCCTAGCCGTAAAATGTAGGAATGTCTTTAAAGCCTCATCCAATTTTACTGGTGCGCTGACCGCTTCATCATACGCAGATGTTGCTCTGTGTGTGTTGTCTGCTGGAGGGGCTGGAAAACCTGTGAGAGCTTCCTGGATCACAGCATGTTGTTGTATTTGGAAAACCCATCTGATAGACAAGTCTCATATTTACTGCCAGAACAAGAGAAAAGGGTGAGAAAAGGGGAAAGGAACGGGAAAAATAAAAAGATAAATGAAAGGATTTAAAAAATACGAGCTTGAAAAGAAAACAGGTTCTGAGTAAATATCCAAAATATCGAGCAGTGTATTGGCAGAATTTAAGCATAAGCAAAGGGGCACAACATGAAAACAAAGGAGTATAAAATGGAAATGAATAAAGAAAACAGTGAAGTAGTACATTTGAAACACTTCCACTACAAGCAGCAGTAGCAACTCTTGAGCTGCTCAGAACATTAATGTTGAAATAAACTGTGGTAAAAGCTGTTTATTTAACAGGTATTTTAAAGCTGCTTTCGACATGACTCGTCAGAGTCAGCAGTTCTGAAGACTAGAACCAACATGACTGTGACTGTTTCAGTGGATTGGAACTGAAGAGGTCAAGAGGAACAAGGAATGCATTCCTGTTGCGTACTATAAACTCAGATCTAAAGGACAAAGAGAAGGAAGGTTTCTAAACCAGTATTTCTTGTGTAGTAGGCTTATGTGTGTTTTAAAGCCACAACAATAAATCAATTCATTGATTATTTTAAAGTCTATTTTTAGACAAGAGTTGCAGCCCTGGATAATTAATCCCAGGACAATGTCCTCGGTATTTGCATCCTGCCACTTGTTCCCTCTCTTCCCCAGCTTACAGAATGTCATCCTCTACACTCCCCACCCTCACACTTTTCATCCATCCGTCCATACATCCATCCATCCCTCACTTTTTTAAAGCCCTCTCACCCTGATATTTGTCTGGACATGCCTCTGCCCTTCAGCTCTGCTGGTTTTGGGGTATTCTCCAAGCAAGGACATGAACAGATAAAGGGAACTTTGTTCTCATTTTTTGCTCTCAATGCAATAAAACATTTTCAGAAGCAATACCCAGTAACAAAGAATTATATCATATAATCATACAAAAATGAAATGGGCATTTCTAAAACCTTTCTGACAGAGATAATCAATTCAAATATAACAAAAATAAAGAAAATCAGGTCAAATTACGCTACAAGCACGTGGATTTGACCCTGATGCCTCTGAGCTGATCATTGATGAATATTTTGCTTTTGCTTTTTAGGCATTTCTTTCACAGATGTGGGAGGAGGTGTGGTCTTTTGAGTGTTTAGAGTAATCCCCCAAGTATTTAAATGATTGGAGATTAGCCTCAGCTGGAGGAGATGGGAGGATAAGAGGAATTAGCTTTGTTGAAGATTAGCAGCTCCTCTCCACTGCTGTCCTCTCCTCACCTCTCCATCTCGTCTTCTCCTTTTCCCATTCCACTTGTCTTCCATCTCATTTCATCTGTACTCATGTGTTCGCCTCCTCTATCTAATCAGGGGTAAAGCACAAGTCCGGGCAGAAACCGGATGCCACTGGTGTTTCAAATATCATTTGCACGTCCTGACTTCTGTTTCTGCTGAACTTTTTTTTTTAGATATGAAGCCTTTCAGCGATTCCTCAAGGCATATCTATCTATGCCTTTGATCTATATTGGTTTATTTGGGTATATATCAATCAGCCTCCACCAACCCCTCTCCATGACTTCCTCTCCCAGATTAGTCCTCCATCCTGCCCACCTCAGTGGCTCACGATGCAACAGCACTTCAGGATCACAGGTCAGAGGGTAAGGGTCAAGCACTGAACGCTGTAACGATGTCCAGACTGACCTATGTGTGCGTGTGTGTGTGTGTGTGTGTGTGGAGGTAGTTAAATGGTTGAAAGGAAACTGTCCATCAATGGAAAATCTGAAAACAATTTGACTGCATCAAGGCATTTAAAGCATCTCCACTGATTTCCCTATTGGCCCCTTGTCAGTACCACACACCCGCTGCTGTGTGCGGCGGGAAGGGGCACACAGAAGGCTTTTCACAATTATGCAGTCACTTGTCTGTTTGCTTCTTCATTTGCACATTTGTTTATTCATTTGCTATTGACTTCAGTTTGATCCAGCTGTCATGTGCTTTCCAACAGATGAGCTATCACTGTTTTGCATGTGTGCACAGTAGCATATGCACATAGCCTACTGTCTATGTGTGTTCCTTTTAAAATATAAACATAGCTGGAATGCAATGAAAAACTCTGCATCTTCTTCTATGTTATAAGGTGGTAGCATTTATTAAAGGTCAGACGTGTAGCTTACCTTTGGTATGACTCGGTACACTCGGCTTGTTTGCAGTTTATAACATGTACAGACACTTTCTTTACTTTTTTTCTGCTTTATATGAATAATAATATTCTTGTGTACAGTCCATGTTTATGCATCTCCACCCATGTTTAGCATAAGATCTTGACACAACCATGCCACTGTTACCATCAGGACAGTCTGTCAGCTGCTACGCTCCACAAACAAGGCCTTTTCCCCCAAACTCTTCAAACCCTTGCCATCAGTTCGCTGTAAATATTCCCATAAAGGATCTCAGCGATGCCTCCTTCAATTGTACCATGTAATCTGACTTAAACACAAGGCTGATAATAGTGCTGTCTGTGTGGATGTTAGGGTTAGAAAGGCCCCTGATTCCTACCAGCTCTCTTATTATCCCCTCAGCCACGGCCGCAAAGAACCGAAGGGCCGACATGCTTGTTTCAAGCAGTGCCAGTTACTCTGCGACTCATCTAGGTTGAGAAACATTTGAGGAGAATGGAGCCCCTGTTTTGGTGCGTCAGCCTGCTGCTTGTGGCTGTCTGACAGATTGCCATGAGACGTGAAGGCAAAACTCCCTCTGTGCTGTGCAAGTATGGAAAATACACTTGCCTTCACCTCAAGTTATGCAGTTTGACCAAAGTCCCAGGGAGCTGCTGTGACTCCATTTTAGGCTGCATATTTGAGGTAAATGGAAGAATAAAAATGTTACAGTGTGAGCTGTTCTTTAAGGTGGAGATGACAGTTTTACTGTCAGCACAGTGCTCCGCGTTTCCCAAAGCCGTTAATATAAAGTTCTCTTTTTCAAGCTCAGAGAAATACACGATATTTGATATTTGATATTTTACAAGGAAAGAAACTTGACAGTTCCTAATACATATTACTTTGGCATGGCTCTTTACAGTGATGGGAGTTTACTGTGTGTAGGGCTTTGTTCTATTGGATTTTCAACAATATGAAAAGTTAGTTCCCCCCATTTTTCTCTTTATTTTCAATTTCCAGTGCCAATATTATATGAGGACCATGAAACTGGTCAGTGTCCTCTTGCAGCAAATACATTTTTGGTATGTTGGGATTTAAAATCCAGGCAAAAACTAATTTGAACTTTTTTAACCTTTTCTGTAAAATCTGTACAAATCCTCAAATGATCAGAGTGAAAACAGTTCTGCATTATAACAAGGTGGGAGCATGTTGCTTCAGGTAAGACAGCTAAATAAGATCCAGGAAGGACAGTTTGAGTAACACATCCATGAGAGTGAAAGCTTAACAGAAACCATAACACTGCACGGCAGGTTATAATTTTATGAAACCGGATTGAACATGTCCGGGAGGTTATCAGGCAGCAATTATGCAATCTTTCACCATGTTGATACTCAGAAAAAAGTAGAAATGCAACCCATATATACCAGGAATGTATGGCCTTGCATTCTTTATAAATTGCGTTGTAAAGAAACATCAGCTGCTTGGCTACATTATGTAAAATATTCGTGCTCTCGGTTGTTTAACAGTGTTTACTGTGGGTCTATAGATTAGGGTGCCATGTGATTATTCAGCACAAACGTTCCTGATCAATGGACATGTTTAATGCTAATCAACTGCTAACTCCTCCAGAATTGCATCAGCTGCAGGTAGAAGGGGATGCGTGCGCACAAATGTGCATTAAAACTCATAGATTTAGCTTGTCTGATGATGACAGGAGAAGCCCTTGGATTTATTGATCTTCTGGCCTCTGAAGGATGAGCTGATTGGGTTATCTGTCCTAGAACTGGAGGCGACAGTGACACACGCACACTTCAAACAGGACTGATGCCCATTTAGTGAGCACGGGGTCATGAGGGAGTATAGGTTGTGGTTAGGGCAGAGCTAACATTGATAGGCTGCATTTGATCATGTTGGATGGGAGATCAGGGGGGTTACAGGAGATAGCAGGGCTGTCAAAACATTATAGGGGATTTCATCACCTTTTACCCATTTATCAGACTCAATCGTCTAGTGTAAACCCTACAGCTGATTAGATTGTGGACATCAGTATCTGGACTTGTAGTGATTGGGAATGTTCAGCTGTCACCACATTATGTGTGCTTTGTCCATCGTCCCCCTTTTCCCCTTTTGCCCTGACCTTTGGCTCATTGTGAACCCCGAGGCGCCCCTGGGCACAGAAACTGACCTGCACAGAGGTCACCCAAGGTCCACCTGAGTTTGCCTGGTTCCTTGTGTCCACTGACAGGACTTTGATCATTTATTAGGGAATGTAATGGAAGGCAACTGATTAGATTTTGGAACTCACCACCATTTGTAAAGTGTAATCAATATCTGATAGGGATCACTTATGTAACTGTGTGCAGGTTGGTGTGTAGAAGTAGAATCTGGGAAAACATACTTTTATTTACAGTATGTCTCCATGTTTCTGTTATACCAGCATTTAAGCTCAAGGTCTAGAATCCGAAATAAGAGAGTGCCTCACTTGAGTCTGCTGCTGAATGTAGAGTATGCCGCTGACACAGTCTGAGAAGTATTCCTGCTATGCTTTCTTCTGTTTCCACACCGTTACATCCTCACTTTGACATTTGACTGTGATAAGAGGAAAGCCTTCAATCCCACACATATCCACAGTGAATTCCGAATGCTGGATCCTAAGTCCACTCCCACACTCCTGCGTGTACAGTAAGTCTGCTGCGCAGTCCTCGGACAATGCTCGAATTCAGGCTGTGTGCATGAGGCCTATTCACACTTCCTATCACTAGCATCTGCATTGCTAATGACTGAATGAGTGTTTCTCTCTCTGGCAGGGAGAGGTTGCGTCTCTATGCATCTGTGTCCCTCCATGCTTTTCCTTTCTACAAATCTCTCTCTCCCTCTTTCCTCAGCTGTGCAGTTCTGTAGGCGGAACATGTGAAGCCACATCAAAGCTGCAGACGTCAAACGAAGCCGTGTGGCTCAGCTGTGTGCAGAATGTGGCACGATCTTGGCAGTAAATGCCATTTGAGAGATTGTTTACAACATTTCTTTGTGGTTGTTCCATCAGATGTCCATTGTGCAGGCAAAAGCAGTACCGTTCATCTGCATCTGTGAGACAGTTTTTTTTTTTTCCCCACTTTCTCTGCTGCGAAACTTCAGTAATACCAAACTTCAGTTCTGTCTTAAACACTCTCCTGCTTTCTCTCTCTTTATTTCTACATGTCTCCCTCTCTCTCTGACTGCTCTTCATCCTCCATTACATTCTGAACACACCAGGAGCTTTTTCAAGCTCAGAGACTTTGTTGTATCAGTGTCAGTTTTGACTTTCCCTCCCTTAACCGACTGCTGGAGAGGCAGCGGAGAGGACTGCTGGCGGCACGGGGTTGTGCCGGAGGTGACTTCCTGTTCAACAGCTGGGCCCTTGTTCAGCCCCGGCCCAGGCTACTCTGAAGTAATCTCCTATGAGTCTTTCCACATGGGCACAGAAGCCGCCATGTCGCACCACTGTTTTTCCTGCCTTCCAACAAAGAAGAAAAGATGACTGTGTTAAGACCTCTCAGCCCCTACTTGGGGTCCAAATGTGTTTGTGTAGCATTTGTGTGTCTGCGTGTGTGAGATGTTAATCGTTTTGCTACCAGGATGAATGCATGAATTAGTCTTTTCAGTGAGTATGTGAAGCAATGGCTGGCTGAGGTGTACAGATTGGGAGCGTTCAGCTGTCACCAGCTGACCTCACCACAGACGCACTTTGTGCTCAGAAGCAAAGGAAACAGGGCTGCTGTCTGTTCCTCCCCCCTCTGGAGAACGCTTGCAACTCAGTTGGTTATCCTTAGATTATCTGGACTGGGATGTGTGTGCAAGTTGGAGAGGGTAACTTCCATCTTTTTTTTTTTTAAATCATCCCCCACCTTTGGCTTGTTGTGAGCCCTGAGGCACCCAGGAGCACAGGAACTGACCTGCACAGAGGTCATCCAAAGTCACCTGGGTTCTTATGTGCACTGATAGGACTTTGATGGCTTATTAGGGAATGTAATTGTGGGTAAAATAGTGGGAGTTCCAGGCTCCACCGCATGCTGTGAAGGTGACTAGACTGATCTGTAATCACTGAGGAAGAGAGACAAAGTAAATCCAGATTTTTCATCATAATTAAAACTAAGGAGCAGGGTTTGTTTTTACCTACAACATATTTAGATTTAGCTCAGGCTTTTGTTAGATCACATGTTGTTTTAAGCTCTGTATTGTAGCTTTATCATAAACTTTAATGACCACATTTCTCTTGAAATTTATTCTTAAACCAAATGAGACCTTTGGGTTTAATAAATGCAGTCCTTTCTGTCCCCTGGGGAGAAGACACATCTAACCAAAAAGAGTTATGCCGTTGGGTTCACACAGTCTGAACTTCACTTCCAACTGAAAGGCAGATGACACACATGCAGCTATGATTGGACGAGACAGCTGCTCCCAGCATGTAGAGAGAGCTTTGATTGGCCTTGGCAGCTGCCCATGTTGAGCTTAGCTTTAGTGCTTGCTAAGTGTATGTGCATTATCAGTGAGGTCACCACTTTACCATACCACACTAAAGCTTTTGAGCTGATGTTTATCCTGCTAATCAAGTTAAGGTTTTGACCACTGTGGCCACCATCGTGAGCTGCAGTGTGTTTGTGCTCGGAACCTGTTTCAAACATTACTGTTTGGCCTCACTGAGTTTTAACCTATATAAGTGGACTTAGAATA
>NW_018127889.1:701746-708914 GCF_001952655.1 Monopterus albus | reverse complement strand
TTAATGTCAAAACCCCTGGATATTGGATCAAAAACAGGTTCCACCAGCCGCTGCAGTCACTCTTATAGAGAACCAAGTGTTGTGACATAGCCACTGACCAGTTGTTGATAACAGCATACTCCCAGCAGATCCCTAAATCACAGAGGGAATGTGAGAGCACTGAACAGAAGAGACCCCAATGCACACACACACGATTATTCATGAACTGCTAATGGAAGACAAATTCTGAACAGCAACAGCAAAAGTCTGGAGCACAAATCTTTCCTCCCTTTGTGGTTTGGTCTGAGTCTACCGACAGCTGAAATGATTGCATAATCGTGGTCTTACTGTGGACCGTGCCACCGGTGTGACACTGTAGGCCCTGCCACGGATGGCGGTCCTAGCTGCCAGCACCTGTGAATCATTTGGACCCATATTGTTTATTTGGCTTTTCTTAAGTGCTACCAGTGTTTCCTCTGCGTTTGTGTCCCTTCTGGAAAAAAAAAAAAATCACCTTGCTCTCCAAAACTGCATGTCCCTCTGGGCAATGCATAGCTACAGCAAAATAAGGTTAAATAAACCCAAAGGACACCCTCCGCTTTCCACCTTCCACCTCCTCTTTTCCTGATTCTGGCCAGTTCCAGAAATGCACAACCATTTACAAATAAAGGAGTAATTCAATCAAACTCTGTAGAAGGAAACACAGAGCTGTTGTTTTGGTTGTGTTTGTTCTTTTTCATCCTTTTAAAGGGAAAACCTCTTTTCTCACACTTCTGAATTGTGCATGTGTTGTTGCCAAAAGGCAAGGCAATTTATTAGGTTAAACATTCTTCTCAACCATCTAAACAGCAGCGTGCAGTGGGGGACTTGAGCCTGTGGTCAAAATTTATGGCTTAGGAGCTCTGGATTTAAGTTGGTAGGATAGTGCACACACCACTAGTCTTGTCTAATGTTGTCCATAGTGATAAAAGGATTTTCCAGCCCTGCTCTTCTCAGACAGGCTTCCTTGAGAGCAGAAATTCATCCAAAATCCATCCATCTCATTACCGCACAGGACAGCGTTAACCAGCTCCTGGTGGAGCTCGCAGGTGCTAATGAGGTCCGCTCAATTTGCTAATGAGATAACGAGCAGGCTAATGAGGGCCTGAAAGAAGGTTATGACGTAATGGAATACCCAGCTTACACCAATACTAGAGATGTTCTCTTCTGGGGAATTAAAGATCTTAAAATGAATATGCAATAAAGTGGTCTATTATAACTCATCCCTGGTGGTAATGTTTCTTAATAAGAGCTTTGATTATAATAGTCAGGAAGAGCATATAACACTGCAACCAGAATAAAATGGATTAAAATTAGCACAGTAATGGGGAGATGTCTGAGCTTACATTTTGTTCACGCTAATGAGAACGATTGTCTCATCCAGAAATGAGAGCAAGTAATTAGTAGGGCGGCAAAATGAGGAAAACACTGTTAGATGAGTGTGTGTCTTAATTGATGTTATTGAATAAGGTATTTTACAAAGGTTTTGGTTTTTACTTTTTGCTGTGAATTCAGGTTTTTGTTGTGTCAGGGTCTGGAAATGCTTGTTGAGCAGTAAACAGGAGGTATGGACCTTGGTTTTTGGGATGTCGCATGAATTGGTCTCAAAACGATTCTGGGAAAACCAGCAAGAGGAAGCTCGATTTTGAAAACAGACAACCAAAGAAATCCCACCCTTTCATTGTGACTTCTCTCCCAAGCAACTCCTCCAAAACGCAAACACACAGCCAGCGTAAAAATGTCTGACTCATCGTGGCAAAGGGCAGGAAGCAAAGCATCCTCAGTGTGTGTTCATCAGCGTGTGTGTGTGTTTTCAAACCCTGAAATAGATTAGGGAGTGTATCCGCACATTCTCTCTTCGTGCTTTTAATCTTCCTGTCCATTTGTCCATAACGTAGCGGTGGAGCATTTCCTGTCTGTGTTGCCATATTGATGACAGGAAGCTGAGCAGAGACCTTCTGATTGTTACTGAAGTGTCTGGGCCAGACGTGCCCGTTGCACATCCGTCATGCTTTCTCCCTTTTAATAACACAAACACACACATGAGCACAGAATCACATAGACATATGCACACACACACACAGGCGAAGAATAGCCCGAACAACATATGGAGGGGAAAAAAAACTGCTTAAACCTGTGAGGATGCTGAACTCAAGGAGGTAACACACAACGCAAATATTAATACAGTTGTCTCCTTGTGTACAAAAACACACAGACTCAGCAGGCTTGTAAAGAGTGTGGAAGTGAGTAGAGGTGATAACACAGAGGCAGGAAGACTAAGCTGCTGGATATATTATGGAAACATCCCAAGTCTCAGCCAAGAATAATTCACAATCCTTCATGTTTTATTATTTCCTATATAGAGTGCTGTAAGGGTGCGGTGCAAGGAGACGCTTAAGCATCATCGGAATGTCGGTCACACTTGACTGACTGTGAAAGTGCCACTCATGTGTCTTGTCACTTATTTTTTTCTATTTGATACAAATACAAGATGAATAAAACAGAAACTAGAAAAGGATCATTGACCACACATTCAGATTCAACAGTCGGAGGTTTTCACTAAGTGTCGAAAGGTAACTGCAGGTAGTAAGGTTACGTGGGCTTATGTCACAGACAGCGTGCGATGTGCAGAACTGGAGGACCTGACAGGAGCCACCTGGTGAAAGGCTAAGGCCTGGGAGGAAGTGTAGGTCCTGAGGAGCATATCAGAGGCTGTAGAGGGCAGGATGTGTAGGAGGGACCTGACAGATTCTGTCCTTATCCATTACAGTTTATACTTGGGTATATGAGACAAAGTACCCATTTGTTTTTCACTTATTCTATTCTGGCTGTAGAGAGCTGGAGGGATGACGTATTTTTGTAGGGCAACCTGGAAGTTAGTATCACGCTGGTTCCCTCGAATAAAAGCCAGTGGGATTTTTCCATTATTGCAGAAATTGTCTGTTACAAACAATAGTTGATGACACATAAATGTTTTGTTCAGCAAGATGATCTTCACACTTGAACACCACTTTTATGATGTTTGAAGCCAAAATATGATAACCAGAAGTAAATAATTATTGGTAGGCTATAAACCCTGGTCCCATGACTTCAGCGTCACCGCCGTGGCTTCCAACTTATTTCATTTAGTGCACTTTCCTCCTCTACAAAATCCGTTCCTCTTAGCATGACCTGATCTAGCTAGTGATCATGGCTGTGTCAGGTAGTTAGAATAGTTTGCAAGTGCACTAATTTAAAAATAATGAGACTGTAAAGGCCGATTAGTGAGTAGATGAGTCTCTGTGTTCAGGCGTGATGACAGTTAGAGTCCTAGACAGTCTCTGGAGTCTCATTTAGCCACCACTTTTTAAAGACACGTAAAAGCATAAAAAAAATCATGAGTGTAGTATACTGGTGGTACTTTATTTCATAGAACAAAACTTAAAATGTATTGGCCTTGTTTTAACCACAGACATTATTTCAGACGTCTAACCAAGAAGCCATTCAAAAAACTCACTGCCTTTAGGACAAGGGAGCCAGAATTACTCCCTCTTTCTCTCTCTCACTCTCTAATCAGTTCACTTTCACTGGTTAATGGGCATTTTGTGTCATCTCTGACACAAGATGAAGTGTTACCCAACCATGAAGTTTGCTCTCAGAATAAAATGGCATGCAGCACATACAGCATATTGCCCTATATATTAAATAGAAAGTGATTTTCTCAGTTACTTCAAATTGTATAGACTCATACAGGTAGTTTGCATTATATATGCAGATGTTCTAAGATATTTCCTTATTGAAATATTTCTCTCATCAAGCACAATACAATTGTGAATATTGTCTTGAGCTGTCAGATTGTTGTTAAAATATACGGGCACGGCTGTATTAGCCTAATTTCCGTTTAGCAGGAAACTGTGTGAAAGCATTTTTTGTGTCTTTCTCGCTCCCGCGGGCTGCTGCACCCGCATCCTCTCTTTCAATGTGTTGTACCTCCTGTGTTGTGTTTCTCTTCGTTTTTACGCAACACGCAGCATCACAACATGACCCTGTGCCAGCCTCTCAGGCACCCATGCCAAACCCCAGTCTACAGAATTTACCCGCATCCTGTTTCTGATGACACAAGCAAGCATTCAATTGTATGTTTGCAAAGATTACACCCATGTACACAATGGAATAAAAAGAAGCAATTATTTATTTCCACACTGTCTCATAATTTTGGGTTATAATTCCAAATACACCTCCACACACGCAAGCACAGCTCTGTAAGCCAACAGCAAACTTCTGTTGTAAGGCCTCTGTAACACGATTACGTAAAAAGTGATCTTATAGATTTCAGGGCATCACAAAAAGTGAGCAATTATGATTTCTGCATGCCAGACCTCAGGCTTAGTATAACAAGCTCAGTGTGTCTTAATTGAAATTCTCCCAAGCCCATGACTGGTTTCTCTGGGAATCAGCTGGGGAGAGGCTCTGGGGTGTTGCTGGCTTGGGAGCTACATGCAGAAGCTTGCGCAAAGAGCCGCCAATTATGGACAAAGGGCTGAGATTCCACTGGGTTTTGATTCAAATATCTCACTTCTCCCATGATGTCAAGCTGTAAAACCTGTCACAGTCCAATAATATAAGTCACAACATGCAAATTGAAGGCTTGTGCCCTAATCAGCTAACCTAATTTGTTGACTCACTCTCTAACAAAATCCTCAAACTGACAGAGTAGTTTTCCTCTTTGTGACTTGACAAAACCAGTGTGCTAACAGGGTAAATCATATATGAGCACTGAGAAATGATAATCACTCACTTGCAAATAACCTAGCCACTGATCATTGAGCACATTCTCATGTTATCCGTGGAACCTCCTGACCATGTCAGAGGTTAGAGAGCATCACCTCTGCGCCTTTGAGCTCTTCCTTGGGGGTCAGCAGAGGTGTGGGCATAGCCACAGGTAAGCACACACAAATGCAAACACTGTCAGATACATGAACACACACTGGGTCCTATTTTGAGAATCTGATCAAGATTTATTGGGTGTGTTCATTTCGGTAATTTGACAATGAGGAAAAATGGTTCAAGCGCCAATGCAAGTAGCAAAAGGGCAAAGGAGCTGTACTTGATCTCCTCATTAAAGCAGGGGTGTGTTTTGGGCGTAACATGGAATTATGCAATCAGTGTGTTACCTCACATCGCCTTTAAGAGACGTGTGAGTTTGAACATTTGGTGGGTTGCTGCCATACTGACGGACTTGCCAGGTCGGAAGGCTTGTAAGATTTTCCACTGAAGAAACACAGTCTGACATGGTTGTTTATATACCAGCATGTAAGGGCACCATTAGTCAACTAATTAGCCAGTTTAATTTCTCATTATAGTCATAAGCAAATTCTCTAAATATGATCATTAGTCAAAAAGATATTGATTATAAATACATAAATACTGATGTGCATAACACCCAGTGAACACAATGTCATCTTTTTATTTCTTAAGTTTTATATGTCCTGAGCAGCGCGTGCCAGGGTATAACGAGCACTGTGCATGCACCTAGACAGGCACACATCACAACACAGTGAAAGCACCCATTAACTAGCGATGACCACAAACCTGGTTTTTGCCATTCAGTGGCACGCTCACTTTGTGCACCCTCATATTACCAATGCACCCAAAATGTACCTGGACACACCTTAGGAAACACAGACATGCTACCCATGCCGCACGCAATGCATTTGTTGCTAGATAGGGCCCACAGTCTTACTCTTTCTGCTATTTTCCAGCATAGTAAACATTAGGTTCTTTGGTGCTTTTGTGGTTTGAATCCACACTGTACGGCACTGTACTGGAACCCAGTAGATGAGAAGCTTGGGCAGAAGTTACATCTCTGAACAAGGACAAGCTGAGCAGATCAGAATTGTCCATTAGAGATCCTACACTCATGGTTTTTCATACCCAGTCGCACAGAGAGTCAGTCCCACACTGGCGACACCCCTTGGCCCTTTGACCCTGTGAACTGTGCGTGTACAGAGCCAAAGCGGAACTAAATGGGTGGCTCCAGCGGCATCAGGAGAACAGCTCGCCGTCATCCATGCAGAATGTATGTCAGGGGATTGGGTAACCCTGCCAAAAGAAGAAAAGGCAGGCAGCACACACTGCACACATTGTTGTAACAGAAGACATCTCACTTACACAGGACAAGTATGTAGTGTATGTGTGCATACATAAAGGGGTATCTGCAGATTTAGGTGCATGTGTTTATGCATCTGCAGGAGTGCAAGTGAACATCTGTGTACTTATATATGCCTCTTTGTGTGTCTTCACATGTGGTTATGCCTCTGGTCACAACCCCTCTGGAACCTAAACATATTTAGCTGAAGCTTAATGACCCCTCATTACTCAATCAAAGGTGATAGGTCACCCCTGCTCTTGTGTGAGTGTGCATGTGTGAGTGTTCATTCCTGCCTTAAAGCAGGTTTTTGTCTTTGTACTGAGACTGTGAAGATAGGTGTGTGGGTGTGCAAGCCCATGTGCATCATTTATCATCAGAGCTTTGTTTTGCCTTCTCTCTGAGTGTTTGTTTTTACCTGTAGCTCTTATCTGATCTGACCACACAGGAGGTCAAAGTGACAACAGGCTCTGAGAAGTCAGTCCATCCTGTCTCCCACTAGCTGCTCATCATAACACTGGCAAAGCTGGAAAGCAACAATTTGTCAAACATGTCACATTTAGGCGTCCAGACAGCCGAAACAAGTCAGGTATTGAGATGAGTGATTATGCATGAAAAGGTTCTGGTTTGGTAAAAAAGGCTGGTTTGAGATGGATGTGGTTTCTGTCTCTACCACTTGTTTTGTCCACAAAATTCCAGTTTCACTCTGGAATTGCTATTGACTGTCCCTGCAGAGCAGAGGCAGCTTGTCCTCCCATCAAGCCACTTGAACCTTTGCTGCCATTTGTGAGCTACTAAATTTTCATGGCTCAGAGGCTATATGGATTGTAAAGATGCTTCCTTTGACCCTCATCTTTCAGCTATAGCTCTTTCTTCTTGAAAATGTGTTTTATGCTTTTTATTTGTTTTGAGGAAGTGTTATTTCTGCTTCTAGTATGATTCCTGGCTTTGTTTTTCATAAGGGAGAGGTGGTTGGTGGGCTTTGACACCGACCAGGGTTTGCATCCTGAGTGCAGCTTAGGG
>NW_018127889.1:663894-701675 GCF_001952655.1 Monopterus albus | reverse complement strand
CTTAAATACTAAGAAAGTAATCATGTCTTGTTTCCTGCCTCAAGTTACTTGACCTTTTTGGTGTCAAAATGAGACCACAACGTTCCCAAATCTTATAGGGGAACTCCACCAACAATATGTTCAGTAGCAACACGTCATGTCTCGGCAGATATGTTAATTACATTTTCATCAAAACATCCTCTATGTGCTGCTGATTTCTAGGTGACAAAGTTGCTCAGCTATGTGAGTTTGTAACTTTCTCCTGTTTAGTTAAAATGTGAATGTCATTTTCTTTATTCTCCTCATCATCATCATCCCAAGCACCACCCCCAGCCATATCCGTTTCCTCTGTACCTCACGGTGCTAAAAGACAACAGTCATCCAGACAGTGCGTATAGTAAGCCCCATTATGGGTTTCCTGAGTCACATTCCAACCAAACGACCCAGCCGATGGATCCCCGGGCACAGGGCATGCATTCCCATCCTCACAATGATCCCAGTACATGGTCCTAAAACATCCAGGACCCTATCAGATGCCCTGCGGAACGCTGCCTGGTGACTCCTCATGTCTCTCAGCCAGCTGGCTCACATAATCAGGAGCTTTGAGGTGACGCTCGGGAACAGCAGCATTCCCTTGGATACCATTCCCATTCTCGCAGTGTTGCTGTCAGCATGAGTGAAAGGGGCTCAGGTTTGGTAGCAGCTACAGTAATGGGATGGGCAGATGTTCAAATGTGACCGGTCCTCCCTAGGGCTCCTGCAGTGGTACACTCTGACAGAAAGTAATCTGCTTGATGTGGAGGAACAGAAAACTGTACTGTACATTCACAGAAAGAGCCGCAATATGAGCCAGAGAGGGATTTAGATATAGGAATAGATAAGGAGGGAAATTAGAGAGTGAAAACTGTTTAGCTACACAGTGCAAGCAAGCAGACAAAAGAATAAATGAGATTGGGTGTCAAAGAGATAAATACTTAAGAGAAACAATGCATTTGACAAGCAGGGCTGTGGGGGGAGGAGTTGAAAGGGGGGGGGGGGGGGACATGGAAGAACGACAGGGAGGGGAGGCGTTTATAAAACTGAGTCATGTTGGCAGGAGAGATGGAGGAAACAGCTGAGAGGTTTTTGAAGTGCGTCTTTGGCTCTGATCACACTTTTATTTTGCCTGAAGTAAAGACATACTTCGGAGCAAAAAGAGTTTTTCTCTCTCTCGCCCACACACACCCATGCTCTATTCCTCTCACCCTCACCCCTCCTCCCATCTTCTCCTGCCAAGTTTTTTTGTCCTGGGAGGTGATGTGAGTGTTTCCACATGTGGTAGACCAGTGCTACTAGTTTGGCTTGTAACACTGACTTGACACAAAGCCCCCTTATAGAAACAGAAAGACAAGCAGGGAAAAGGCCACAGTTACCTCATAGTGATTTACTTTTAACTTCAAGGAGGCACTGATAAAAAAGAAAAAGGAAGAGCTGGGGGAATAGGAGAGCACTGATGGATGTATTTCTCTGTGTGTTGTCAGTTCATAAACAGACCCATATGCCTGGATAAGCCAGAATATTTTTGATTTATATTCATTTAATTATTATATACCATTTACTTCTTTTTGCCTTTGTTCTTCGTTAACTCTGCTCAGTCCCATCTTTCTTTGTAAAGCTACTGGGAAAGTCACTTTGACAGTAACTGGAACGGGTCAACGCAAGATCCCACCCGTGGTGCGGAGGACCATTAGTGTGAGTGAAATAAACATTCATCTACCGCCGATGGTGCTGCTGGCAGCTGCAACTGGCCGCGTACTCCATCACAGAGACTCGTACAGAGAGAAATTTTCAACTGCACGGCGTGGAGATGTTGCTATCTTTTATGACTGTGAATGAGCTTGTTTGCAGAAATTTACTGTGATATTTTGTGTCTTAGTTTCTTTATTTTATGACTGTTGAACTTCCACATCAGAAATTATTTGGCTGCAAGATGCTTTTAGTAGTTTTAAGAGAGATTTTAAGAAATGCTAAGACCTAGTTCAACTCAAAATGGGTTGTAAAAGCAGCAGTTCACTGTTTTTTTTTTTTATTTCAATTTAGAAATGTTTTCAGCCTTGTTGTATTAGTGTCACAAGAATGGGGAGAATAAGAAAATCTTCCATTCTTCTGACTGAATGTTCGCAAATTATTCCTAGATAGTCCCCCCCGATATCACTGGGCATTTTTGTCTGAAAAAGTCATGGACTACAGGCTTTAAAAAATGCCTAATAATATGGCAACACCACCGTCACGTTTTCAGGTAGTGCTCTAACAAAAAGAGAAAAATGTGACTTTATAGCAAGTATTTGTACAATATAAATAATTATTATTTGATTAGATAATTTGTTGGATTTGTCCGTACAGTGTGTCCGTGCATCTGCTGGCTCTCAGTGGCAGGACACCGGAGAGGGTGAAGATTGAAGGTTGCTGACTGTGATGGACGCTGAGCACGAAGGAGCTGGAGGAGCAGCAGCAGGGAGCAGGAGGAGGGTGGTGATGAAAGAGAGTGAGAGAGTAACACACACACACTTTTTTCTGTCGTCCGTTAGTGCCTGGCACCGTCACAGTGGGGGGGCTGTGGCCTCTGCATAGCCTGTTGGTAGAGAAAAGGGTTGCATTCAGAAATAAATGAAAGAGAAAGAGAAAAGGGGGAGGAGCGGGTTTAGTTCAGAAAGAGTTAAAGAGAGGTGGAGAACAATTTGAAAGAAAAGAAAAGAGTTTGGTAAAAAAAAAAGCTGAAAAAAGGAACAAAGGCAGAGAAAGAGGGGAAAAGACAGACAGATTGCGAGAAGGGCTGATTGCAAAGTGTCTGGTTGTAAGATAAATGGTGGGATGCTTCCTTTTTCATTGGAATTTACAGCAGTTGTCACGGAAACAAGGACAAAACCTGCTGGATTGTTTTTAAAGGCATCTCCTGTCCTCAGGTACATGGAGATCATACAGTTAGTTTCACTGCCAGAGTGTGCGAGCTTGTCTTGTCATGAAACAAGTAAAAAAAAAAAAAAAAAAACGAACTTCGTGCAGGCTTTCGTAACAGTGTCAGTTAGGCATCCACCGTTGCTGCTTAGCTGTCAGGATGAGTCTGTGCTTGTCTTTGTTTCCTGGTTCCTTTTCCAAAGATGGTTCTTCCACCTTACAAGTGTACTGTGATGTACCCAAACCGGCACAGAATGGTATGTTCTCTCATTGTGGCTGGTTCATTCATGCATCTGGTTTAGTTATGCCTGATAACAACAATAATAGCACTTCCCTATAACACAAAAACGTGTCCATCCATCACAAAAACCTGCTCAATACAAATGCAAAACTAGTGGAAGTAGAGTGTTAAACGGCTGAACTTGGAAAAACTCTTCACATAACTGGCTGGGTTGACAGAACATAAAGTACATGAGGGGTGGTTTTATCAGTTACCTGAAGGACAGGTGTGACTGTGTGTGTGTTTCTGTCTGGCCGCTCTTGTGCAACAGTAATTACGGTTACAGTTAAACTTGCTGACAAAACACAGCAGGCAGCACTTGAGAAATACAGCTGCTCCATTATCTTTATGAATGTGTGTGGGTTTGTGTATATGTATGCAAGTGTGTGTGTGTCAGTGTTCTTAAAAAAAGCAGGGGGGGCAGCCATTCTAAATCTGATATTCTATATTGTAGCATGACATCCTTTTTCCAACTGAAAACTCTTATGCCAATATATGTATATAAGAAGATGTGTCAGAAGTCAGTGATTGTCGTCACAGTATTTCATCTCTGTGTTTTTTAATGAATTAATTTGTCTCTTCTGTTGTGTGTGTATGATGTGTGTATGTGTGTGTGTGTGTGTGTGTGTTTGTGCGAGTCTGCTGTTTTGCAGGAAATGCGCTCATCATTAGCGGCTAGCTGACTTGGTGTGTGCATCTGTGGTCACCAGGTTCACCCACAGACAAACTCCCTCAGTCACTCAAGGGCAGACATCAGACTTTAAAACAATACCACAGAGAGAGAGAGAGACCAAGCATCGAGGGTGGGAGTACGGGTGATAAATAGTAAATGTTTGAAGCCGATGGAGTGGGAGAGGAAGAGGGCAGATGGACACTGAGGGGTGATGAGGGAGGGTTATGGGGAGAGACAATAGGACAGACAGGGACACACAGAGTCTTGCAGTTGGAGGAAGTCCCCTAATAAAAAGGTTTCCTGTCTCACTGAGCATCCCTAGTCTGATGGCTTTTCACAGAGGATAACACCAATTAAACCTGCTCTGGGAATGACCCCCCCCCCCACAGGACAGCAGACAGACATACACATGATAGCCGAGGGCTGAGTGAGAGTACTTCCTTTGTAGGAATACAGTATCCACATGGACACACTGACACATGCAGACAGCACACACACACACACACACACACACACACACACACACACACACACACACACACACACACACACACACACACAATGTACAGTCAAGGCACCTTTTCAGTTGTAAGGCTTGAATTCATGGATATGGGTCCTGCTCTTTTCTGGGCCCGTTTCTGGTATTGACAAGAGACCAGACTGTCAGTATTCACAGCTTGTCCTGCAGTCTCGGCGCTCCAGGCCTTGGCCTATGATCTTAGATGACACAGAGTAACTAAAGCACAGTCAAATTTATGTATTATGGCCCAACACATCACAAATTTACCTCAAGAGGCGTTACACATGAATTGAATAAAGAATAATAATGGAAGTGTTCCGATAACAGATGGTTCTATGCGACAGATAACAACCACCTCTCCAGCTGATTAACTGCCTTTGTGGCGGCTGGAAATGAAATAATTATAGGTTACTTTTAATGCTGACTCTCACAAATATTGGATGGATAAAATGACAGTATCCACATTGGTCAGTTGGCACTAACAGTTTAACAGCCATGGGTGAACACTATTGTATGGAGCTATCAAGGTAGAAAAATACAATGTAAAATTTAAATGAATATTTTTGTGATACAGTTTTGACCTGATCTGATTTAGAAGTTTAAGGAATGCCCATGAGATACTGCAGTATCCAGGATGACGTGGCTCAGGATACAGAATTGGGAATGATGGATTACAAAAAGGGGGTGGGTTTGGTTGAAGTGGGGGTGTAGGCAAATTGGAGATTGAGCCCAAAGCCTGGCACAGCATGCCACGCTCTAGGCTTCATGCAGCTCCGCTTCAAAGAGCCCTGAAATCGCTCCAGAGCCACTCAGACAAATTATAGTAATAAACGGCAAGTTACCCACCCCCTGAACTCACCCGCCTCACCTCCCAGGGGGAAAACAAACAGGCCGGTATCCCGTTGCCCTGGCGACTGAACCCTGCCCCCCCCCCCCAGCCACTGACTGTCTGTTTCCAACTTTGTTTGTTTGTTTGTTTACTCAAGCACACCAGAGACTGCAGTAGCGGGGAGGGTTATTTTCACAGAGCTCAAGCCAAAAGGAGTTGGAAAAAATAAAAGACCACCAATTACATTTGATTTAGTCCATCCTGGGGTATTATGGGGCTGCGGTGTTTGACTGTAAGAGATAAGATGGACTATGAATGGACTCTAATGACTGGCTGGCCTATGGGAAAGCTGTGCCTGGTTCAACTGTCTCCTTACTGTAAATCACAAGTGTTTCAAAATTAGATCCTCTTTTTTAGAAAGGCTGCATAAGGTTAAGCAAAGAAATTTCCCTGTCAAGCAAATCCAGTGCCCACTGTCCTGTTGAGCAAGGTGTGGCGCAGAGTGAAGACATGTCAGTTACATGTCAGTCTCACCCCAAGATACTGGCAGATATTTGCCAAAAGCATTGTTTGGAAACCATCCCAAATTTCTACATGCACTTGCAGTTTGTCACCAAAAGCCTAGTACCATGTGCTCTGATTGGGTAGGAGGCTAAATACAAGCTGTGAGCATCTTCTCCCATATATTCTTGTCACTTTCTATACTGTGTCCAAAGGAGAATGCATCAAAAGGAAAAGAAATGTGGAACTCAAATACTTGTGCACTCAGCTGCACTCAGAAGGTGTGGAATTTGGCAAGGCAATAAGTCACAGCTATCTACTGTTTTTACATCGAACTGCTAACAAAAAACCTATGAATGCTCAAGAAAAAAGTAATTGATCAGTCATGATTCTCTCCTTTATCTGGTTTAGCTAAGGGGAAAGCCAGATAAACTTGTTTCTATGAGGTCAATCTGTGTGTGACACTAAAGCCTTCCCGAAGATGCACCAGACACTGAGGTGAGAAAGGGAGAAAAAGACACACAGACGGAGAAGCAGAGAGAAAGCCAGATAGATCGGCAGACACAGAATAAAATAAATGTTTAAGTTCAGGAGCCGAGTGGAGAGTGTACCTCCCAGAGCCTCGCTCCGACAGATCAATCACACCAATATCAGACAGTCATGGGAGGAATGTCAACAGCGGTCACCTCTAACCCTACGTGTGAAGGCATTACAGTGGAGCCGTGACCCCCTGATTCTCCTCACGGTGACCTCCGAGCAGCCCTGCTCTAATGGAGATTTTATGGATGGTGTTTCACTTTATGGACACCGTGGGCCTGACCGGGAGGCTCTGGGAACCAGATGTGTTATATGGACAAAGTAGGCAATTACTTGACTTGGAGAGAGCACTGAGATGCTTTTCTCAGGAACTGATATGTCAATTAAACTTCACTCAAAGCAACAGAAACTGCCAGTGTGAAAAACTGGAATTTGCTAATTAGCTAAATAAATTGCTTTCTGGTTGAAGTGTTCAAAACACAGGTGCAAGACCTGTGTCAGTGATTAACCCTCCCTTCTCCTGCTCTCAGTGATCACCGTTTTTTTTAAATACAGCCGAACTTTGAAAGTAGTGGCTCTCGTTTACATATTCATACTGCATGTGTTTGCTGTCCAACAAATGAACAAGCAGAAAAACATTCATTTGTACAGTAGTTTTTGGAATGCACCCTGTGTCTGTGCAGGTTTACAACATAATTTTCCCGAGGCTGTGTTGTGCCATCCACACAGAAACACGAGACCGGCTTTTTTCAGTTTCTTTTTCATGCTAGAGACCATTTTCAGAAACTGTGTAAAAATACTCCTGCATTAAAAATGTTACTTAAGAAAATTTACAAAAGTATTAGCATCAAAACTACTTAAAGTATTAAACGTAGGAGTACTCATTCAGCAGAATAGCACATTACACATGAATGTATATCATGTTATTGGACTATAATTTGCAATGTATTATTGTGTGCATCATCTAATGCAGTAAAAGTGGATCTAATGTTTACTCACTTATATACGGTTTTGCTTTATTCATCTCATTCTGAAAAGTAACTAGATAATTACGTAAAGCTTCAAATAAATGTCGTGAGTAAAAAGCACAATATGTTTTTTCTAAAATGTAGTGAAATTGAAGTATGAAGTAGCAGGAAAGTAGAATACTCAAGTAATTTAGAGATACCTCAAAATTGTGCTTAAGTACAGCACTTGATTAAATGTACTTACTTTCCAGCTCGGTGTTTAGTGCACACAGAAAAGCCAAAGCTTTTCTGTGTGCACTAAACGCCAAAGCTTTTCTGTGTGCCAGAGATGCTAATTTATCTGGCTTAGTGAGGACATACTCTAGCGAGAGAGAGAGAGACAGACAAAGTGTGGGACAGTGAAAGGAAGGATGGAGCAAGACAGATAGAGAGTTAGCACAGGGAGCAGAAAGAGAGAGAGAGATAAAAGGAGAAGAAAGAGAGTAGAGATCAAGTGTCAAGTCCACTGTGGTCCATTTTGCCCGGAGACAGCTGCAGCCACAACTGACAAATCCAGAGGGGCCCCTTCATCTATAGGCACCGGGAAAGCACCGAGAATTATCCAATGTCTCCACTCTCTGCTCCATGGGGAACCTCTCTCACTCTCTCTCTCTTTAGTTGGTAGAGAAGAGGAGGAGGAGAGGGTCATGGCCAGTTCCGCTTCAAGTGCCTCCACTGATACCCCTACTCCACATCAACTATCCCCCCCCCATGGTCCTGAAATGGGGCAAATCTCGGAGCTTCCCCTTCTTTTTCCACACATCCTCTCATAATGATTTGTGTACTTTTGCGTGTGTGTGTTATGTGGATGTGGAAGCAGAGGTGGGGGCAAGTGTGAACAGCTGTGATGTATTGTCGTCTGGGGCATGATAATATACTTGTGCCATTAGGGCTGAACATTGTGAACATCTGTTTGTGTATATGTGTTAAGGTAGGGTTTAAAACAAGCTAGTTCCAGTTCAAAGGCGGCCACAGCTTGCTGGCAAAGCCTGATACCTGCTGTGCTCATAAAGGAAGGAGGATAAAGTGAGTAAAGTGAAATGAATGCAGCCACAGAGCAAGATACTGCAGCTATGAGTGGGGCTATCCGGTAAATATGTGTTGGGGTGGTGTCAGTAGCTAGAAGGGTAAGAAAAGTTGAAGGAGGTTTTGATGTTGGGAAAGAAAGTGCAGCAGGGGAGTGCATTGTAATGTATCTAGTGAAGTTCAAGCCTCTGTGGTTGATACAGTACATCTGTACCCCATTTCCCTCTTTTCCCCCAGCTGTGCACTCTCACGTGTACAGACCTGAGACCATAAATTCCCTCAGGCTCTCTCCCTGCACATCCATCTCCCTTAGTGTCCATGTTTCTCTCTTCTTATCTCCTTTTCTCTACCCTTTTCTGTCTGTCTTCCACACCCAAGAAACCCCTTGTCTCTCCTCCTCCCCTCTCATTTCACCCCTTAATGTAATGATACAGGCCTTTACTCTTACCTCTGCCTCAAACCGCTGACTTAGCTGCAGCCCCTTGACGCAGACACCGTTCCATAAAAAGCTTGAATAAATTGATTTCCTCTCAGTGAGAAGGGTCATGTCTTCTGCTCTGGTTTCTGACATCCCTTACCTCTTCCCTCACCACCACCACCGCCGCCACCACTCTCCGCAATGCACAAGAGTGGAAGTATCAGTTGGCCCCCCATCAGATCCGCTGAGGTCCGCGGTGAATGAAATATGGTAGCTGTCGCATTAGGAAATCCATGGAAGTTATTGGGGGCCAGCGTTCTCTGCAGAGCCATATCTGCTGCTGGTTAGGCGCCAGCACCGCCTCCACCCATCCCCATCTCCATCCACACACACACACACACACACTACTATGGAGACTGTGGTGGGGAACATAAGGATGGGGGGTTGGTACTGATGGGGAAACTGGACCTGAGCTATTGAGTACTACTGGCCAGCAGTTGGCTGGGGGGAGAAGCAAGGAATGGCTCAGAGGCTGTGACCTCCAGGTAATTCGTGATGGGGGCTGAACGGAGCATCGAGTAATGGATACCGCATTGTTATCGGGGCTATCAGCTGGCTAAACTGTAGACAAACCGCAGAAAGCAGCTACTCCACGCCCACATGCTATAACAACATGCGATATTAACCCACAAAATGAGATTCTCTGAGGATGTACTGTATGATATTTCAGTACGCATATTTAAATCTGGTTGGTTTTACTGAAGGTCATAAAATGTCACCAATAAAACAATTCTAAAATGCCTTGTATTAATGGCTGGTAATGAGTTGTGAAGCAGATCTTAGCAAATTGGTGGTGTAGGCTATTGCAGGGTAATGGTGTGTAATTTTGAGATGGCAGCTCAGATAGAACAGTCAGAGGGCGTTTGAGGTTTTACTGAATGATGGGGGATTTATCTCATAATCACAATGTACAACAGCTGAGTTATATCATCAGGTGTGTGGGACAGAGTGAGCATGACAACCAAATTATAAAGACAGTACAAGTGAACTTTGTGTGGCAGAACTGATCATAACATGGACAGTAGTTACAGGACTCAAGGAGCAGAGTTTTGTGAACGAGTGACAGACACATCAGGGTCAAGAGTTTAATGATTGTGTGTGTGTGTGCGCGCGCATGTGACGCACAGTGAATGGGCAGTACATTGACATGTGGACAAATTGTTCAGAGCTGCTTTGAAAGGTTGGTCACAGCTCGTTAAGATCAGACTGACTGCTGGACCGATGGGTTAGATTAGGTTTTGAATCATCCATTAAAACCTGGATTCAAATAATCCAAGTCCAGAGGCCTGTGTGGAGTCTGTTGGCTTCTAGAGGATTTGTTTTTATATCAGACTTGGGTCAAATATTTGCAAACTTGTTACTTGAAGTTCCAGATGGTGAAGCTCAGAGAGTGTTTGGCAAGCTGTCAGTCATAGGGTTGTTAGGAGACTTTATACTTTTCTGCATTCATCCACCCATTCGGTTCTCAAAATAGTTTAACCTGTAGATTAAAAAATAACTTGCAAATCCACTTTCACAATATCATTATATTTTGGCATGAGCAGAGACGGCGAGGAAGTGTACGTCTTGTGTTTATTTACACTAGTGTGGCTAAACCACATTTTTTTTGTGGTTGTTTTTGCTGCATGATGTTCATTAAGACTGTAGCGATCTCAATTTACCTCTGTCAGTTGTGAATATAGTGGTAAAAGCTCTTTCCCAACTTTTTTTTTTCCAATTTCCTTTCCCCAATTTGAGGATTAAAGGATGTAAAACATTTTGTAAAGACTGTAAAGAGCCTAACCCTGACTTTTTAACCCAAAGAAAACTACACTATAACAATAAAGGAGTTTATCTATGGATCTTCCAACCAGGAGAAAGAAGGTGAAGAAATGGTCACTTAACTTTTGTCAAATCACAAAACAGCCCACCCTTGGTGAGCCATAGCTCAGGGTCAGTACACCCACTGAGGTGTCTGATCATTTGTCACCTATGCTTCTGTTAAGGGCGTCTTCACTGTGTATTCTAAGTATTTGTGTGTTTCATGCCATTTGTCAATAGTTCAGAGTGCATCTTCACTCATTCGTCTTCAGCGAGCGTCTTTCGTGGGAATTCCTTTTAGAGGTTAATATATATACTGTATAGTGGATGAATGACACGGATGGCTAACAGGATAACATTTAAAAGGAACAGTATCTGTTTTATATGTTTTTAACGAGGGGAAAGGAGTTGAAAAAAAAAGACAGCACTTTATAATTCAGCCCAGGTTTTACAGGTGTCATTTCCTTGTATGAATCAGGTATCAATAAAATACTGATCAGTTCCAGTTGATAAAGAAATGTAGCATCCTTGAAAAAAAGAAGCAGCAAAAATTAGACCACGGGTAACAACTGGGCAACATAGAGGAAAGGAGAAATAAATTATACTGCAACTGTTTTTGTAAATACTGGGTACAGTACTGAGTAATAAAACGGACATTCCAACCCGGTTCTTAGTGTATAAAAAAGTATCAAACACTGATTCAAGGCAGATTATCTTTGTCGTCAAGAGGATCTTTAAGCCAACCTTAACCTTAGCAAACAGGGTCAGCCATTAGCTCACAAGGCCTTGTATGATTGACTTAGTTGTTTGTTGACCTTCGTGACCCCAGGCCTTGTAGTGCAGAGTTCTCCTGGATTTTCTCTAAATGCTTTCGTTCCCTCCCACAGTCAACAGACAAGCATTTAGGAGGAGTGTCTCTCTCTGAGCTCCCCACAAATGGGAATATCTTTCAGTTTACATTGTATGCAGTTTAAACTTTTCTACTTTGCCCACTGCTTCTATGGATATCAGTAGTAATTTTAAACTAATCAATGCTCAGCTGCTTGATATGAATAAAAAATAAGAGGCAGTAAGATGAAACTGGCAGTGCCCAGTCCTCTGAATGTGTGTTCTGCCTGCACACTTGGAATCAGAATCAGAATTAGAATCAGAATCAGCTTTATTGGCCAGGTGCTTAGGACACACGAGGAATGTGACCCTGGTCCAGTGGCTCTGTGTATATGTACAGTGTTCTTTGATAAAGCAACGAGCAGACAAGTACTTATAAAATATATATATACACACAGGTCAAGGTGAATCTGTTATGAGTGAGAGAATGAGCTAAGGAAAGTGTGATTGTGTGTGTGTGTGTGTGTGTGTGTGCGGTGGCAGCCCCCAGTAAACTCCAGCACTGCGTTCTTGAACACACCACTCCTCCCTTTCCCTTCATTCTCAGCCTCCCAACTAAATGAGGTTAATAAACTCAAGTGTTTACCTACATCACCAACACCGTCCCTCCTCCTCTGCTTTCTCCTTCATCTCTCCCTCTCTACCTCCACCTCGCTCTGCACTCCCGATCCAGCACTCCTCCACCTCCCTTCTACTCCTAAGCCTCCCTCCCTCTTTCATCTCAGCTGAAACGCTTTCTTGCTCTTTTCCTCAACTCTTTTTTTTTTTTTTTTATCATCACTGTTGCCGGACGAAAGCTCTGGGATTTCCTCCTTCTATTTCCCAGGACAGAGTTGCAATTACAGCTCAGGAGAGAAGACGACCAGCTGTGCAGGGGAATTGGGAGCAGTATACAAATAGTAGCAGCGTGACAAAGATGAGAGCGCCCCTCTGAGGCGAGGCAGTGAAGCTGCTCATATTTCATATTTATCCCTTACATCAACGCAGAAGCATACTTTCAGACCACATGGCTGTACTAGCCTGGGTCATCTTGACCAAACAGATATAACAACTCATCATAGCTAATAATGTGCTGCGTTATAACCGTGCTCACGTCTCCTGAGCATAAAACACACACACACACACACACTTACTGGTTGTGGCAGGAACAAGTAGTGATATCAAGAATGCGTCAGATAGCCTTGGGTGCTCTTATCATTGACAGGAACACCCTAACAGAAGAAAATACCACAAATACAACTAACGTAAACATGTATAAAGGACAAATTCAGACAGCTGTGACCTGTATACTGTTGCTGTTAGGGCTTGGCAGAAACATTCTGCATCACCATGTCAAGATGTTTGTGAATGAATGTCTCTGAAACACACTCTTGCTGTTGGTGTTTGACTTGCTTTTCCTTTCATCTCTGTGTTTATAGCCTCTGGCTATAGAATCAATTAGTTAAGATTTGCTATGGCTTTTTTATTGTATATAGCTTACTTATTATACTTTTTAAATAGCTCTGTTTACCTGCAATACAGCAGAGTCTGAAATAGTGTTATCTGACATCTAACGGGATTACTTTCAGACAAAAGGTTTAAGATTTATTTTTAGTGTTCCTCTGATCATATGACTCAAGGCCCAAGCTGGTAAACCCTCTTCGGTTTTTACTACACTGACTCACATTGAGTAATATACAGCAATAATGTCGCAAGTATTTGTGACATTGAACAAAGTGTCATCCATCCAGTCAGTGAGTCATTTGTCATGCTGTGATGTTAAAGATATCAGCAGATTAAACTGGTGATATCCCATATTTTTGTTAGCGTCAACAAATCTCATGAAAGTCTTTGCCTGTCAGAAGTGGTGGAAAGTAACTAAGTGCATTTACTTAAATATGCCTACTGTACTTAAGTACATGAGTACTTTCATTTTTCATTACTTCATAATTTGACCTCACTACATTTTAGAGGCAAATATTGTACTTTTTTTTTACTCTGCCACTTTTATTTTATAACTTTTAGTTACTAGTTACTTTTCAGAATCATATTAATTAAAAAAATACATCATAATGATAAGACTTTATTCATTTCCAGTGGAAAATTCACAAACTACCCAGCAGTAATTCAAATTATAGGCATATAACCTACTTAAAACTAGCTCCCCCATTGCCAGCTGCATTAATTTAATGTATCAATAATTATAATCCAATAATATGATAGAATTGATGTGAAATGTGTAATGAGTACTTTTGCTTTTAGTACTTTAAGTATGTTCCGATGCTAATACTTCTGTATTTTTATTGAAATAAAATTCTGAATGCAGAACTTGTAATAGTATTTTTAAACTGTGGTATTGCTACTTTTACTTAAGTAAAGGATCTGAGTACTTCCTCCACCACTGCCTGTCAGTGGCAAAAACATATACTTTAATTTCTTATATTTTTAATGTCTTTTTAATGTCTTTGATGCCAGTGGTGATATGGTTTAAAAACGGGATTACCAGTGCACGTTTTGAAGAGCATTTTTATTGGGTGACATTATAGTGTTGCACTCACTTGTTTGTATGTAAAGTTACAAAACTAGTTGAGTAAAGAAAGAAAAAGTAGAGCTTGTGGGAGAACTTCCTTACAGGAGGTTCGAAAGCACTGTTCGACCATTTGACAAGCAGTTACGATGAAGCATACTGGCAGCTTAAATTTCTGGAATACTCCTTTAAGTGACCCTGATCCTGTCATGTACAGTCATCTTTGCTGAGGTGGCATAAATTGAAATGTTCAGAGATCACTGTTGAACCCGTGCCATTTATTGGACACTTTTATCTGTTCATTTTTAGGATTCTTGGCCCCAGCTAGAAACGATCCCTCTTTCTCTGGCAGCACTGCCAGATCCACTCCACACAGGAGCACATTATTCAAATGACTGTGATATGTGCCTGTCCAACTTCAGGCATCAGCTGCTTGCAATGTAATGTTTCCTAACAGCTGTCGCACTGTCAGGTTGTCTGGGTGAGTGTGTAACGAAGTGAGAGTGATGGCAGTAGGAGCCCCCGTCAGGCCCATGGGACAGTCGGAGATGAACAGACGGTCGTGTTGTTTCACTGGAAACATATGGTGAAACTCAAGTGTGTAATTTACCTAGGACTACGGGTGGCCCCATGTAGCATGCACACACATGCTAAAATATACATGTACAGACACACACACACACACAATGACAGGGTGTAATTTACCTGAGGCCTATGGGTGGCCCAATATCCCATTGCACTTGTCATACACACCGGCAGCTCAAACACAGTTCATACTCCCTGACAGAGACAGAGAGTAAAACCAATTTTCCCAGGCCTGTGGGCAGGAGAGTAAGAAATCACACAATGACAGAGACCATCAACACTCCTAAAAGTAAAAGGAGTGAAGCGGCGTTTAATGTATTGGCCCAGTGGAAGACATTACCCCAAAATCTCAATCTGTGGGAGTTGCTGCACACCCTGTTTCACATCCTCTCCCATTCATCAACCTGGCTCATTTTCAAAGCTGGCGCTATCCCCCCCCTCAGAGAGAGAAAGAGATGAAGGTCATGGGAGCACCAGCAAAGGACAGGAAGACCGATTAAAGGAGTATTCCCCCCCCACATTCCTGCACTGACCCCTGTAGTAGTATGGCACTGTAGCTATCATCAGCCCACCTTGCTTTACAGTTGGTTGTTACTCAGGGGTGGGATTATGGGCTCTTCAAACCTGCATGCCCCACCCTGATTCCACAGCACCCGTGAACAGAGCATATCTAGTTTCACATGAGGACTGACAGGCAGTCCCAGACATTTACAGTTGGCACTGTTTGAGCTGTCTGGCTGTGAAGACTGATATGACAACCTGTCTGCATGTTGCTCTGTGTGTGTGTGTGTGTGTGTGAGAGAGAACTGATGTTTCATATCCTTTCCCAGGTACAGAGAAGTCAACCTGAGGGCAAGGAGGCACATGCAGTTGATGCAGATGCTGAGATCAAGACCATGAAGTATTAATACACACACACACACCAAAATGTCCTCACTCCTCACTGTATAAACTTCATGCCAGTCTTCACACACACATGCACACACAGGAAGTCTCCTTGAAGCAGTAACTGAGACTGAATAACTTTGTGGTTTAAACTGGTTTACCAGTTCAGTGGTGCCGCCGTGGAATGCTTCTAAAGACTCGGCAATGTGCTGTAGGATAAACATTTCTGATGCTGCCTCCACATGTGAACATCAGTCAGTTCCAAACAGAAATACTGAGAGTGAAAAATGAAAAGGTGAAAGGGACAGTTGGTTCAGTGGCCAGGATAATGACAATGTGCAGGACAGGCGCTCAGTCTACTGTACACAGAAGCAGATGGAGGTGGTTTGCTTTGCTTAAGGTTTGATCTGATTGGGCAGAGAGTAAATTAGTTGGACAGTCAACATTGGGACTTAACACAGTTCACGTGGCTGAGAATGAGACATAGCCGTTCAACAGGTGCAGAGGATTAGTCTAAAAATAATCAGATAACCATTAACTCCACCCAGTAACCAGTGAATCGCTGTGTATTGATGCTAAAAGCTTTCTATCACTGTGATCCTAAACATATCATGAGTAGTAATCACTCTCTTTATTTCTCTGCAGGGAATCTGTGTGGCCCATAATGAGCCTGGTAAACATCTGCTGCTCCTCCATTACAGACCATTTTCTGTGTCTCATCCTGTAATATGGAGAAATTAGAGTGCAGGGACTCATTCTGCGTTTATACACACATTCACAGAGAGCAGACATAACATAAGGAGTCCAAGTGTTTGATATTCTCAGCTCTAACATGCCATCTCAACACCACAGTTTTCCATCCACAACAGTAAAACAGTACCGGGTGTCCTTGGTGTTTGTTCTCTGGATACCAGGACTTTTCCTCTTTAAAGTGCAGGGTACTGGGACCTGTTCCAACACAGCCAGCTTACTGATTTATCTGGAAATCTAATCTAAGTTAAAACCAGAAGCCCCTTAAATGCAGAAGATGTGCTGATGGAAAAAGCCCCTTTTCAGGTTTTAAACTGGAACAGTTTGTTAACCTGCTTTTTGGGAACAGGACAGTCACTGTTTAACTGAAATAATACATGGTTTATTTAGCATAAGAGGAGTTTCCCTCAAAACAAGGAGAACACAAAGATTGATGCAGAGACATAGCGCCACCTAGTGTTCAGACAAAAACTATAATAGTCAAGAGAAACAAGATTTACAATAATGCAACTCCAAAGCTTTAATAGCTTTTATTATAGAAACCATTTAAGTGTGTGCATAATGATAAGTGTCATACCTAAAGCCAAATATAGAACTCATATTGTACAGCAGACTGAAAGATAAGACAAACACAAAGCACACTCCACCATCTGGGTGAAACACTGATCACAGTCGAGCAGAGAGGCCCACGTCCATGCAAACCTCATACTCAAGTCTTTACGCATTCCTGGAAAGTCTGTGCTGATAGTAAAACTGAAGAACATTTGAATTTTAGGAGGCCCTTTCACACTTGTTCATCTCTTTCTGGACCTCCCTGAGGATCTCCTCCTCTAGTTTGGTCGTGTCGTACTCCTTCAGCATGTCATACTCCAGCCAGGGCTGTGCCCACTTCTGCGCATGCTCCATCTTCTCTGGGGTCAGGCACAGGCTAAAGGCAATGCCCTGGATGTTGAACTTGGGTCGTTCCCATCGTTTAGACCACGGTTTTGGACGCATCTTCACTTTGATCTGGTGAAATGACAGAAATGCCACAACCGCTTACAATTTCAATATACAGTATTTCTACTAGACTCCTCTGACTTTGTCAGCTTTTTGGTGTTTTACTGCAAAGTTGTTCAGCTTGGCTGACATGGCTAGGGATTTTACTCCTACTTAAGCACAGTACAGCATTAATGATATTCCACATCCTTTCAGATCAAACCACCAAGACACATTATACTACTAGAAATAATACCTGAATTAATATGAAGAATGATACAAGCAGCTTTGACAACAAGGGGCAGGTTTGGAGAAGCAACTTTTGTTCCAGATCTTTTGTATAAGTACTATAAAGCATATGCATCCTTGACGTTCTCTCACCGTGTTGACTGGCACCTCTTCAGTTGGGGAGAAGGGCACAGGCTTCATGTCTGGATCCACAGTGCTGTATTCAGGCAGAGCATCTCTCAGGTACATCAGGTTGTCATCCAGCCTCTTCTCCAGCTTCAGCACCTCAATCTTCTGGATCCGAGGGCTGTACAGCTCGTAGCAGATCTCCACACCTGGGCCACACAAACAAAAACACAAGATAGAAACAGGTCATTTCTGTATGTCACAAGTAGAGATGCGTCCTCGCTTCCCGTTCTTATTAAAAATGTATTTATTTTGTATACCTACAGAAGAAAACCTAAAAACCAGAGACAAATATGGAGACAAAGAGAAGAGAAAGACAGGCTCTACACTAACAATATGTTATCATGTACAACAAAAACAAGAGAAGAAAACAAAATATTGTATGGCCAACTCAAGCCATAAGACAGACAATTCATTACACCTTTGCTAGGCCAGAATGTACAGAGAAATTAGATCAACCTCACCTTGGCTATTAATGATGTTCCTCAGGACAAATGTAGCTCCCAGCCCCTTTCCACCCCTCTGGATACAGATGCCAACAAAACGGTTTACTTTCCCACTAGCATTCGGGTCGGCCATGGTCACCCCTAAGATACTCCCTTGAAACAATCAAAACAATTTGCATAATTTTAATCATAAAACGGAAGAACAACGTTTACTGTACGTACCTATTTCTACAAACAGTTTTCTAATACAAATTCAACCAGGAATAGCACTGTTCCTAAATTGATGGACACCTTTTTTTTTTAATGAACACTAACTTTTCAGTATAGTTAGGAATATACTTAACCTCTAGGGACTGAAACCCTTCAACCTGCAGTGTGAAAGTAGCTTCTTACCTACATAGAATTCAGGGATGTCGAGCACTTTCCTCCTGCGGATCATATCCGTCCTCTCAATGAAAAACTTTAAAGGGTTTATTCTTTGTCTGGGAGGGATGAACTCTGGGCTCAGAAACCTGATCGGAAAAGACAACATATAAAACATCTGTCCAACCCGTAGCAGAAAGGTTGGGATATAGGTCTTTTTTTTCTGTTTTACAAATAAATATCATACGTTCGCAAAGGTGCCCCTGTCCGTGTTTTATCTACAATGACTGGTTTAGGTGGAGGGGTGAATTTGGGTGGCTCGCTGTTATCCACACCAACAAAACGACAAAGAGACGCTGAAAAAAACCCTGAAAAAGGCAAGAAAATAAGAAGGTCATTAATTAGCCAAATTAAACACTGACTGCTCAATATCAGATTAAAAATCGTTAGCTAGCTACGTTAGCTCATAACGGATGCACATTACTACATGTTTTCTTAACCTGTCAGCATATTGTTAAGTGTAACAAAGAAGCAGGGATTTATTCGCTTTACTTACGTTCATTTTGAAACTGCAAGTTTCGTAATAACCTCAAGGAAAAGATAAACTCGTGGAGCCCTTTCCTGCAGACAGCCATGTCTGACCTTCTGTTGTCGCACGACAAACGTCATTGATGCGCGACGTTCGCACTGATGTAGTTTCCCACATTATCCATGAGATGGCGCAATTGCCTTGTTCACAATACATGATCTCAAATGTGAACAATTGTGCTCAAAATAAAAAGTAGGACCTTAAAATAGAAGTAAAGCCTAAATAATCAATTAAATTAAGAGGCTTGACTTATTTGGAGCCAATAGCATACACAGAAAATTATGACAAACAGCAGCTGTTTCATTTTGTTATATTTTTTATGTAACTATACATATAGCCTAGCATACTCACCTTATTATAGAGGCCGTCTATCACTCGTATTTAACCCACTAGTCTACATATTATCAACAACACAAAAGTAATCGAAATAATACTTACCTGCACTGTTGATTCCAGCAATTCTAGGGTTTTACCTGTATTCCAGTAAGAAGCAAATAGTGGGAGATATAATATTATATTGCAGTCTACACTTTATTAAGTACTGCATCCATAATTTAGTTAGAATTACAGAAGTTTCAGCAACATAACTGCATCAAAGTACTTACTAAGGAAAGAATTATGCCTTCAGTATTGGCCTATTGGATTATTAGTGATACATCGAAGTGCAAGCAGCATCTTAATGTTTTCTCTGGTTGAGATGGAAGAAATTTGAATTAATTATATACTTTTGGCTGGTCTAATCTATAGGCCTAACAGTCCATCGTTTATTTTATCAAAACATTTTATGTTTTGTAATAATCAGCCTCAAATTATGTAAAAAGCACAATGCCTGTTCACACACCACTGAGATTTAACGAGTTAAACGAAAATGAGCTGTGAAACAAAGCAAATGATTTCCTACAGTAAATGTCGGCGACTGCACAGAAAACCTTCCTAGATATAAACTCTGCCAAATCATGTATTTTGTCCCCGCGTTTCTGGTAAGTTTGGGTCTTTGGGACCATGCATCTGCGCGTCGGTCCTCCAGGAGGGCTGCCTCCACAGCACAACACGCAGTTGGAATTAAACTGAGAGAGCAGTGCACTGCCCCGACCCCAGAGAAACCTCGATCCCAGCCTTACAGCACTGTGGTGGGAGGATGAGGGAAGTCTAGAGACATGATGGGATCTCCTGCATACGGATACAGAACCTGAAACTCGGTGCTGCTGCTGTTGGACTTACTAATGCGACGGAGAAACTTACAAACTTTGAGGTTTCAAGGATGTTCTTCTCAGATGGGTCTGTCTCAGCCGTCAGTTATGTGCTCCTGCTGGGAATAACGTGTCTGATCGTCCTCTGCGATCTCACCCGGGGCTCTTCAGACTTTTCAGGTTGGGAATAGTTATGCTGTGTTCCTGATTTTGACCAAATTAGCGCACACTTGTTGTTTTACAGTATACGCGATCGCCAGCTTGCTGAGATGACCAGCACTTGTTTTATTCTGCGTATGTCATCTGCATTTGAACGTCTGCCCATTTAAAGCATGAGAAGTGGCCTCTATGCGTATATTTGCACCTCAGGAGATGAAAATGAAGTATAGGTTAAGTTGTTAACGCACGCTTTAAACTGCTGCGCACGACTCCCCGAATGACTTTAATGCTGTGCCCCAACAGCTTCTACGCACAGGACGCCCCTGGCATGCTGCAGACTCAAAAGCATGCTCCATAAACCGATTAGAAAAACAACCGTATTTTGCTCTGCATGTGGCTAATTCTGACACGGTTTGTGAACCAAGGGACTTCAAACAACAGGTTCTCCTTTACCAACGTCATCTGACTAAGGGATTTAAGAGTTGGTTTATCAGGACAGCATAGCTCTGCAGCACACTGATGCAACTGAGATAATTTGGATACCGTGGTCTATGAGAACTATTAGACCAAGTGATGTCCTACAATGCAGATTTATAAAAAATAATATACAAAAAAAATCATTTGGAAAGGTACAGTCAATACAAGTGTTTGTCCCAGTGCCTGGGGCCTGGGGCCTGGCAATTAGCCTACCTGAGGTTTATGTGCAAGTTGGTGTTATGGAATCTGTAGACTTTTGTGTGTGCTAAGAAAGGGCAGCATAAAAGGCTATTCTGTGTTGCATAAGCTAGTGAGCTGTGCTGAGCCCAAGGCAAGCCTGCAGGTTTTGTTTACAGTGCCATAAAACAGGAAGGGAGCTTTGTGTCAGTGTTAATTGGCCTCTAATAGGGTCTAATAGTTAGAAAGAAACAGACTAACACTAAGGGAAAAGGTGCTAAATAGCAGTTGTATGTAACATGCCCCTCTGTGTATGACTGCAAGTGCATGCATCCAGGTTGCTGCCTAATGAGCTGCTAAATCATGGTGTAGTGGAGGATGTTAACAAGAACACATTTATGGAATTAGCATGTATGTGTTGGTGTTGGTTTTTCCATAAATAATATGACTAAGTAGATCAGAGGGTGGTTAATTAAGCAAAAAGGGAAAACTATAAGAGCTATGCTTGGAGCACATTTACAAATACCTTGGCTTAGACATGATTATTTATAGTTTTGTTTGCCCATCAAGGGCTCAGTGCATACATGCTTTTAGAGAAATGCTGACCAAGCATCCTTGTGAATGCACCGATAAAGGGGACTACCTCAGAATACCTCACGGACAAAGAAATCACCAGGCTTCACATTCTTGACCAGCTGGAGTCTCCCTGGAGACTGAGAGGAGCTCTTTGATTGACAGGTGCTGCGGGCTGCAGTGTGACAGGAGAGTTAGAGCTAACATCTGTCAGTCCTATACCTACACCAGTCAGATGCTTGCATTAGTGATGGTAAACAATGATCTCATGAACCTTGGCCACTGATGTGAATTAACCTGGTTGAGCCAAGTGTTGATTTTGAAGGAATATTTATTGTAGTCAATGACATGCTATTAGGTAGGTAGGTAGGTACTTTATTGATCCCTCAATGGGGAAATTTCAGTGTTTCAGCAGCAATTGAGAACAAACAACATAACACCATGAGAAACAAACACCACAGACATATCTTGATATAACAAATTTCAGTACCTCAAGCAGCAATAGAGAACAGACAGCATAACACCATGAGAAATGAGAACAAGCACCCACACACATCTTGATAAATAAATTCCAAGTACTCAAAAATAGACAGAATCAAGTATTTGAACAAATAAATAATTTGAATAAATAAATATTCGTGCACTATATGTATAAGTATACATATAGGTTATACATATAGTATAACCTGCTCCAATAGCATTCCAATCAAATATACACACGTCCCGCCCTCCTCCGACACCAAGCGATTATTTGTCAATCACCTGTCAGTCAAATTAGTTACGCTGCTAAATTTGTTGATGTCAGTTACGCTGTGCAGTGATGTTAGCAACTATTTTGGCTAATGTTGTGTTAAGCGTTAAGCTTTCATCGAAATTAACAAATTTAAACTAAACATTCATAAGAAACATTATTGGCCATGTGGCCTGCAACTAGAGTCCGGTTTTCAGTCTATATTTGTTTATGTTTTGGTAAATTAAGTAGGCCAAAATTCACTATTTGCAAGTGTTTGCTAAGCGGATTTACGGAGTGTTATTTGCAGTGGACATCAGTTTTGATATGATGATATCCTCGGAAAGTGTAAGTAACACTGAATCTAAAATGTTATGTCTATGTTCAGATTTGACTAAGATGTGACTGATTATTAAACAAATGTTGGTAGTAAGGAGTTTAAAGTAATGTTGGCAATGACAGGATATGATGGCAATGATAGGCTGTTTAAACATAACAGCTAACCTATTCAGCTGGTTTGGTTTGGAGGTCAGTTCGGCAGTTTTGATGCAATATATGAATTAATTTAACTTGTAGAAATAAGTAGTTCTCAGACACTTTAACTGTATACGAGGAGCCTTCTGAGGAAAAAATGTTGAAGACCTCTGTCCTAGGCTAATAGAGTTAGCAAGCTAGCTAATTAATGCTCCTTGTCCTACACATTATTGATATGCTGTTGCTTTTTTTTGTTATCACTTTTTTAAACTGGAAGTCTATAGAACTCCATATACAGGCTGTTTGTCTCCTGTCTTTACAAGCACTTGTAATGAAACTGTTCTTTATACAGCAAGCAGCAAACCAGAAATGTATGTTATGCTTATTCATTTAACTTTTTGTTCAAATATGGAACAGGCTGCAAGTAACCAGGGGCCTGTACTATGAAGCGAGATTAGTGGGTTATCCACACGACTCTGAGCTCAGTTCAGGTTTTCCATTTCCACAAAGGTGGCTCCAATTTATCATCATGGCAACCTATGCTGCACGGCTAACCTGCTCCAGAGCAGGTTAACCTCAGAGGATCAGATGAAAACCTGTCAACAGCCAGTCACATCACTAGAAAAACTGTGATCATTCCTACTATTCCTATTATTCACTCAGCTCTGGCAGCAGGAACTCTTGGACATTTTTTATTTTTTCCAACACATGTTCACTAAAGGAGAGCACTCATTCAGTATATATATAATACTGAGCTGATATACGGTGGCCTTTCTTTGATATTTGAAAATGATTTCTAATGTTTCTAGCTTATGTGTAACAGTGGCCTGTTGTTTACGGTTTATCCACTATAATATCACTTTTTGCTCTGGCTATAAATGAATTACCCTGGAGGTTTCAGTGTTCCAGCTCATATTACTTCATATTCAATACTTCTTTCATAGTTCTCGCAATTTTGCTTCTAATTAACAATAGTAATAGCGATTTTTATCTATATAGCACTTACAAAAACAAGTATTACAAAGTACTTGCAAAGTACTGTACAATTAATATTTACAATAAAATATGTAGGGTAATGTACAATGTACCACAGACTATGGATTCAAATTACAAGTAATGGGCAGGGTATAATACTAACCATAACTATGATATAAAAGATAATATGATGGTTACGAAAGGAGAAACACCATAAATGAGACCCGTGGCACCTGAACTTAGTGTCAAAGGCCATAGAGAACAAATAAGTTTACGGATGTGATTTAAAAACTGCCAGGCTCGGGGCAGACCGAATCTCCACTGGAAAGCTGGTCCACAGTCTGGGTCCAGCAATAGCAAGGCACAGTCACCCTTGAGCTTAAGGCTGGACTTAGGCACGCTAAGTAACAGCTGACTGGCAGACTTGAGAGATCTACCTGGCATCATTAAGCAGCTCACTAAGGTATGAGGGCACTAGACCATTCAGAACTTTAAAAACAAATTAACAGTTTTGGACATGAAGCCAGTGCAGCGATGGAAGAACAGGGTATGTGGTCAGATTTCATTGTGTTTGTTAAAAGACGAGCATTTACTAACTCCGGCACGTTTCACATGAACACACTTATAGACCGATAGGAAGACCCAGACTTAACAGAATCAGTTGATAAGAGGCTTTGTGGTGTAGTTACCCGGGAAGACCAATGTTATACTCAGTTAGCCAGAATTATCTGAACTCACTTCGTGGTACAGTCTTTTGACAAAGTTACACATATTATTTGTTACATCTTTAAAAAAAAAAATCTAAACACGCACACCGATGCATGATAGGTTAACAGAATATTTTAGAACTACTATACTGTTAATCAGTTGTTACCAGACAAGCTTTATGATGGTGCCTGAGGCCTACAGTTAAGCAACCTTTCTTCCCTTTCTCTGTCATAAAACCTTGTAGACAAACCCCATTTAACCCCAGTCAATGGGATGTGAGCATGTTGAGGGGCCAAGGGGTCAAGTGAAGTCAACCCATAGTAGCCGTGAGTGGGTGATGAGGGGGCGTTATCATCCATCTAGCTCTTTGTTCTCTGCTGTCAAACTTCATGTTGACCACAGCCTGGAATGGTAGAAAGAAAGTCACCAGCACTTCATGAGGTCATGAATTTTATCTTGATGCATGGATAACTTCACAGTATTGCTAAACAACTAGTTCTGTAAAAATTGTGATCACATCTGTATGGCCACAGGTCAGCTGATTGCAAGGCACTGCAGCCCACATATACATAGATGCGCAAACCCACCTCATTACTCTGTGGGCAAATCCTGGATTATACTACCCCTAACCATTTCTCTGCCTACCCCCACTCATGCACACAAACATACCCCTCCACCTATCACTGAGCACTACTTGAGACCCCTCAAATCTTAATCCGTTCTGATTTTTGAGTGGCCCTGGATAACGGAAGCACACAGAACTCCTTCCCTTCCCCCTCACACACTCATCAGCTTCCCTCCTTCTGTCCTCACCACCACCACTGCTTCTCCTCTCTTGACTTAACTCCTCCCTAGGGCTTGGCTGATCACTGTTTCTCTGTGTGTGTACACCAGGTGAGCTCTGTCTAAACAAATCCTACCCACCTCTTGTTTTGTCTACTGCGGTGGAGGCCGGCGGCATGGTGGACAGCGAGGGCCTGGCATGAGGCTGCTTTTTGGGGGGGGGGGGGGGGGGGGGGCCTTCTTCTTCAAAGAATAGATTCTGTGAATGAGGATCTCAAAGGAGTGAATTCTGAAGGATGTTTGTTTTATTACTTGATGGTATCAAAACATAAGGACCTGTTGGGGGTCAGGTAGGAAGCTTACAGTGCAGGAATAGTCAGATCTCTTCATGATTTTATGTTTGGGTGCAGACAGCTTAGAGATGTACATAACTTCTTGATGCTTGTGCTCCTGTATGCATTTATGGCACAGTGTGTGCATCTTGTGCTCCTGTATGCATTTATGGCACGGTGTGTGCATTGTGTGTGTGTGTGGGTGTGTGTGTAAATAAGGTGGAACTCTGTTCTGGCACATCATGATGATGAGGAAAGGCATGACCTACTATGTAATTCCCTCCTTCTGGATATAATAAGTGCATAAAGCGAGAGCTTGACATCATATCACGGAACTGCATTGTGGTTTTGCTGATGAGAGATGCCTTTTTACTACAGGAAACAACTCTTCTCCTTTGCTAATATCAAGTACAGCATGAGGAAATTAAAGTGTCCCACATCACAAACAGTAAAGCTTTAGTCATAGCTTATTAAAACGCTGTTTAAAAAGTGAATTCTTGAGATGTTTTCACAATTTAGCCTTAAATACTTGGTTTCTTCTATGGTTTTTCACTAGAACCACAATGCACTGAAGGAAATTCCCCAAATAGGACAAAGCATTCAATTCATTCAATATAAAGGCACTGACATGATGAATGTGAAAATGTGTTCAAAGCAGATGAACCCTTAAAGGTGAGTTTTGTGTCAACTGAGTCAAGTCCTGACATATAAGACATATTTCCAGATTATGTGTGGGAAGACAGCAGATCCTGACTGAGGTAATGCTTATTGAATAATTTGGCTGTTGTTGAGGCAGTAGTACACCAAATTAAGTTTCGGTATGTCAGTAATGTCCTAGTACCACACAAGCAACAGGAACACAATTCTCTTACAGAATTAGATTCTGCTTGTGTTTTTTTTTTTCAGTGTATGGGAAGTGCTGCAATTGTCAGGCAAAATGTTTTCCAGTTAGTGAAGGTAAATTTTTGTCTTTAAGCATTTGTACTGCACTAAAAGTTCCTGCGGCCACATTGAGCTTTCACAGGGATGATGATTTTTTGCTTTTGTTGACTACAGTTAGAGTTGCTCAATAGAAACAGACTATTTCAGAACTGGATTTTGTCTGTTTACTTTTTACTCTGTACAGAAGAATCTTCAAGAATCTTCAGCTCACTACCTGAAGTCGATCATTCAGAGGACTGTCACTGCCTATTTGGTGTGTTTTAAATGAGTTCTGGTGCATTTGCCTGTTTCACTTGGTTTGCTGTGAAACTGTGCTGCAGACCAAACAGCTGGTCTAAGATTGCCTGAATAGTAGGGACTCTGAGAAAGAGAAAGGAGGATTTGTTGTACTTGTGTCCTGTTCATGGACTGTACCAGAACAAAAAGGCTATGATTCATCATTTTTTTAAATGGTCTGACTAAATGTACCAAACTACAGATGTGAACCAAGCAGCAGCCTGTGAGGCTGAGAAATGAAGCCAATGCAGAAGTGTGTGGACTGAGGGCTTACGTTGGCAAAAAAAAAATCACTATAATTTGAGCGAGAGTAGGTGTCATTTTTTTCAAATAGTGTCTTGTCTTGCACCTGGTTTTGGGTTGAAACGTCTAAATTAAACCCAGACTGCATTTGAAATGACCAACATAGGCTGTGAAGGAGGTCTAATTACCAGCTGAGATGAGCTGGATGTCTTAATCGGAGATTGTAATGAGCAGAAAACTACTCAGTTAGCCCTAAATATGATAATCATTATTTTTCATGGACTTATTTCAATCCCTATAACCACTCAAATTGCCCTGTCAGACGTTGAGTTGGATGGTTCTATCCTAATAACTGTTATTGGGGAGAGAGGGGGTCTAATTCCTGAACCATTTGACTGCAGCAGTGTGTACTGTATATGTAGGCATTACAGATGTGTGTTTGCACTTGCCCTCTCTTGTGTGAGGGAGGTGTAAGAAGCCCTAAAGAAAACAGAAAGAGACACATGAAGAAGATTCTTCAGTGACACCCCAGCGTCGCTCCACGCAGCTGCAGTTAGCGAGTTGGTGCTCATCTCTGTTATCACTGTTTAGGCAAGAGTTTGAGTAATTAATTAAAAGTACAGTGTCTTTTGGCATATTTTGAATATAGATTGTGTTGTCCAGAGAAATGTGTGTTCTGTTTGTGAGCAGGAAGCTCATGCAGAATCAGGTAAGTAGTGATATTTGCACCATCTAGTTTAAAGATGAAGTTGAGCTGCAGGTAAACAGTAACAAGTGCTGAGACAGAGACTGGTGGGTGCGTGCACTGGTAATTAGCTCCTCATGTCCACCCCACCTACTGTATGTGCTCGCTGTGGAATTATGGTCTCACCAAACCCCATGACACAGACGCACACCTTTTTCTGTCCTTGCATCTTGGAGAATGTCAGCCATGCTTTGATGCCCTTTTGTCTCCTTCCTTCTACAGACTGATTTATGTTTGGTTTAGGACACAATGCATTTTATTCCTTCTCCGTGCACTGATTCTCTCTTCCCTCTTCACCTCCTTCACCTCATGCTTTCTTCAGTATTGGAAAGTGAATGAACACCATTTTGATTGCCATTAGTTTTTATGGTTTGATTAAACCCCTACAGGGAAAAGTAGGGAGAGATGGAGAGGTAGGTAGAAAGGCGGGGCACAGAAGGGCCTGTCTGAACAAGGAGGCATTGTGTAGCCCCCCAACTGTGTCGGACTGACAGTCTGAATTACAGCATGCTACATCGGCCTGCTCCCCAAAGCACTGCTAATTTGTTGCTTGCTGGCCCCTCTGGCTAGCTCAGCTTGTTTAGACTTACTAATTACGATGTTTAAGGCAAAAACTGCTTTTTCACTATGCGTTGTGCCCAGGCAGGGCAATACAATCTTTACTATCAGTTTATTCTAAAAAAAAATCTGCCAGTTATTTTCTTGTTTAATTGATTAACCCTTTGATCTCCAAAATGTCATAAAACAGTTAAATCACATGAAATCAGTTTTCCAGGTTTGAAATTAATGATAGGTCTGTTTATCTTATTCTGTCTCTGAACTGAAAAACAGCAGAAAAACAAAATGAGTGAAAGGAAAGCATTCACTTAATGACCTCGCTTTCAAAAGCTCAGTTCTCTGAGCCTTAGGCTACTGGTGCCCCACCCAGCAATCACTTAAATTCAGTCCTCTGTGGTGGTGAGGATGACTGGAGACGGTTACATCTGTTGTTCGCTTTGTAACAATAAAGCTCACACACTGATGCATCTGTCTTCTCAGCTACCACCCAGATCTCCTAGGCCATAAAAGTGATCATTAAAATGACAGATCTCTTTTCCTCCATCTCTGTGTCTTTCTTTCTGTCACACACCTTCTCTGTGTGGCTGTGGGTGTCTGGTCAGGCATGCAAACCCCAGGCAGGGTGATCCTCCCTGCCCCTCACTCTTTCACCCTTCACCATTCCATCCCACCAATGATAAGAACCACACAACACACATGCTCAGAGACTTAGTAAAAGCATCCTCTTGCCCAGTGCCCTTTGACCCTTGGGGGTCATAAGGAAAGAGGTCATGGGAGGACTTGGGTGGAGCCCGTGTTTAGTTTTGGGGGACTCCCTAAGGGAGACTTGGCAGCCACTGTCCAACCCATGAGGCCATCCCCAAGTCCAGCAGATGTTTTATAGAGAGGCATCTCTGCAGGATTGGGCTTAGAAAACAGACCCACAGGTAGACATCTTCTCATTGTCCACAGGGGTTAGCTAATGTTAAGATGAAAGATTAACCTTGGATTGCTAAAATGACTGAGTTAACCCTTGACTGTCAGCCTAAGCTTCGCTTGTGGTTTCATTTACACTAAACCATGTAGTGTGGATTTGTTCCCTTGGTTGTGTCTGGTGAACAGTCCAGAGGAGTTGTTGTGTTCAAGTTCTGTATGAATTGACCTATTGTAGCATGTGACATCCTTCCAGTTTTGCTTTTAATTTAATCCCCTTGTTTGCCTTGCAGATAAAAGTCCACCTTGGTTTCGTTTTGAAGTGTTCAGAGTGGTCATGGCATTATTAAGGCTTTCTTTCCCATCTCTGTCTTTCTTTCCCATCTCTGTCCAAACAACAGGAAGAGATAGCTGATATGAGTGCATCTGTATGTGTGTAGGTGTTAAGAGAAGCCATCTCAGGGAGGAGGAAAGGGCCGGACAACTATTGTGTTTGTGTCTCTGATTTTAATGAGTTCAGCTGCTCAGGCTCCAGTCTCTGTCTGACAGGGGATGATTGGGGGGGAATATAAGTTACTCTGCAGTTAAACCAAGGAGACCATCACCTGTGGTTACTAAAACACACTACGATGCCAACCCATGTGGTTATCAAGATCAAGAGATCAAATATTTTTATTGTCAGTTCACTATATGTGCAGGACATACAGAAAATCGAAATACCGTTTCTCTCTCACCTAGTATTGAATGCCATACCATTTAGGAAACTAAAATAGAATAAAGTAGAGTAAAAATAGACTGAAAAGAATAAGAAAACTAAATCAAAGTGATTAGGATAAAACTAAACGGTACAACCTAATAGGCTATGACTTGAACCCTGTGCAGATAATAACAAGAAGATTGTCAGATGGTTGTGAGTTTGAGATGCACATGGACAGCAGTAGTGCAAATGACCAACAGCAGCAGGTAGGATGGTAAAAACAGTCAGCCGCAGATTTACATGTAATATAACAAGACCCATTATTTAAAAGATACTTAGATAAACATGTTAGCACTTATCTCGTGTCTCTGGAGTCCAAACCACAGAATTTCAGTCAGTGAACCAAATCAAGATGTGAATTTGTTTTGTTTTTCACATCTGGCTGCCTCCGCTGATGACATATTGAAAAGGTGAAAAATGCAGAAACTCAGTTTTGCATGCACCCAGATGGCCCACATGTATGCACATTAAAAAGTCAGTGTCGTACCTACCAAATGAAAGAAACGCATGCAAACATACCAAGAGATAAATGGAACACTCACAAATCTGAAGTGCATATGGGCAGAGCCCTCCCCTTTTCTCCTGTTCCCAGTTTACTTTGCCTCATGTTGGGTTTCTTCCTCCTCTGGTTTTTGTTTCAGTGACACTTCCCAGTTTCATTAGCTGCTGTCAGTCTTAAGTGAAGTCTGATAGCAAAAGTGTGAAGCACATGCTGGGTTTATCTACTGTGGAGGAAGGGGATACACTGGAATAGGGTTTAAAGTTGTGTTCTACAGGTCCTGGTCCTCTGTTGGCTTTAGAGCAAAACCAGTGCTAGTGTTAAATCCACTGACCTTCTATCAGTGCGCCCCCTCAGCTGACACTGTAGGTTATGTTGAGCTAACATAAATCTTCAGATCACAAGAATATGTCAAATATTTGCAAGCTCTGCACCAAAATGGCAATCTGGTGCATGTTTCTTTAGCTTCATGCACAAATTCTTAGATAGTTTCAGTCAACACATCCTTCAGCACCTGAAGTTTCATTATGCTATCCACTTAGAGACCTTGAGTAATTTGAAAAGTAATCCTGCTCTGACTTAGGTCAAACTTTACTATATTAGAAAAAGACAAAATGATTTTTCTGCCCCACAGTGGGATTAGCAAGAAAGCAGGCTAATCCAGGACTCAACTGTAGTAGTAAGACTAATGCATTGTAGGTAGAGGAATGCAGTGTATTTTAGGAATGCTTTTTTTTTTTTTTTTGCCCCAAACCTGACTTAGCAGTGAGGACTGTATTTGGCACGGCAGTAGTTGCTCATAGCTTTCCTTTGACATCATGTCCATTGCATTGTGCCTTTTGTGGCTAAGTGAATGTTTGCTCTTTTTTTCGTTTCATGGTGTGGTTTTATTTCATGTTAGCACACCTCATCAACCTGTTTCATTGAGCTTGTGTATCATATGTTCAGCTAAAGCTCAGGTCTGAAGGGGTCAGTGCAGAGTTTTGGCCACATGCTGTATGATTTACAGCCAGTGGTGGTTTTATCTACATGCCATGTTGTGCTCCAGGCACAAGGCCACCCGCTCTGGCCTTTAGACCTCTGCTGTTACATCCCGTAAGCAGTGGCATTGCTTTAAAAGATTTATCTTTTTTTTTTCTGTGCAACTGTTATCATGATGATTACCACATTTTCCTCTCATCCACTTCAAATCGTGACCTTCTTGATATCTTTTCAGAGTTTTAATGAACAGTTGATTATCTTTTTGGGACCAGCATATCTTTATCTACCACTTTCTATCACAGTCACTCATCACCATCTTGGCTTTTCATCGTTCTTGTCTTCCCCTCTTCATCTGCACCAGCCTTCTATAGAGCCCTGCCAGAACGTGGCTGGCCACTTTGAGGGAAACCTCTGCTCTCCCAAGTAATCACCACTTAAAGGCGCTAACTTCTCAGGCAGCCGGCCTGCAGCTCTGCATCTTTGAACATTTGATGGCTATAATTTGCTTAAAACAACACTACGAATCCACCTTATCAACCACCATTTCCAAACTCTGTATTTAGAAACAATAAATGCATATTTACCCATACTCTGCAGTAAATTTGCACTGATACAGTATGTGACCTTCTCAATTTTGTGAGTAATCAGTGATTTCCAGAGAGGAACTTCTTCTGCACCAGTCCTCATTCTGTGTCGTGCTGACACAACACAGCAGCCTGTCACTAATCTCCATCATTCCTGAACCTCTAGGGTCACACTTAAGGTCATCATATGACCACAAATGAGGAGGTCACAATCACAAGGGCCTCTGATTTCTTGTTTTACAATTGGCTCACAGCTTGCGACTGCAGGTGAAACATGGGCATTCTTGCCCGCTGACAAGTTAATCACATCATGTTGGGTGATTGATACAGAATGTATGTGCAGATATTTGTCTGTGTTTATGACAAATCCCTATGCTGCAGTGATTAAATGGCCCTTGCTTGCCTTTTAATCCTGTTCACGACAAGAGCGACTTGTTTGTACACGAACAGCATCATACCTGCAACCTCCTGTCTTTTAATGGCCGAATAAACAAACCAATAGACATAATGGTGCGGCGCTTTTGTCAAGGGAAAGGCCAGAGAGCTAGTTAAGGAAGGCGCCTGGACCCACATAAAAAGAAACAGGGAGGAGAAGGGAGGAGGAGAGATGCCTGGGTGTTCCTCCAGCATTGTTCGACCTTCTGCCTCTGAGGGACACCTGTAATTGGCTGGGCGGTTTACACAGGTGCCTTAACCCCGCCTGTTTTGTTGCCCTTGAAAGGAGGCTTCAGTCAACAAGTAGCGTGAAGAGAACAATAGTGACGATCCTGAAGAAGAGTGAGAGCAACAGTGTGGGAGGAGGGTGAGATGGCAAGAAAGAGAACTGGAGTCTTTTGAAAGCACCTGAGGGTTTGTGAGATAATCTGTTTACCTTTTACCCACAGTCCCACTTGGTAGGGTGGAGAAAGGAGTATTGGTGTGTTTGTGGTGCTCAAACTGTTGCTCAAGGATCCTTCGCGTTAGAAACTCCTCTTCCAACTTCATTTCCATTCCGTTTCACCCCCCGTAATAACCTGCACAAACTCATGGACTCTCATGGGCCTGGCGCTTTGCCAAGTAACAGTCCTAATAATGTGATACTGTTACACCAGCTCTTCATACCTTGGTCTCAAGAGCCAAGCTGTGAGGGTTGTTCCTACTACGCTATTTGTGTTGATGTTTTGTATGCACGTGTGGGTGTGTGTGTGTGTGTGTGTGTGTGTGTGTGGTCTCACTACAAGGGAGTATGCCATGTTCCTTCTTACCAGGTGTGGAATGTAGCAGGCAAAGCAGACCTGTGTGTTTACTGTGCAGGGAAAGTTAAATCCACACCATTAAAAAAATCTAAATTGCAATAGTGGTGTCATAAGTGCAGTTTATAAATCACACAAGGGTTACTGTGTCCAACAACCATAAAAACTAAATATTCTCATTTCATGTTAAATTGGGTCATATACTCTAAGCTCTATAAAATAATGTTTCATCATATGAGCCAAAGACCTGCAATTTATTTTGCTTGGCAACGAGCAAAGTACGTTTAGGACAGGTATTAAAGATTGTGATAATGTTTGAAAGGCCATTGTTGGTTTGTAGCTCACATCCTGGTAATGTGGCATGGAAATAATCTCTAAATAAACTTAAAATAAGACTTGCACATGCACCTGTTCTCCATTTCCACACCCCAGCCACAGGTGGAAATCTGTTACTGTGAGCAATAGTGGTTTAATAAGCTTCTGTATTTAGAGAGAAACTGACCTGTCAAAGCCTGATTGTCTCTTGTTTCCCTTCCTCTGTGGTCATAAGGGCACAGTGTGTTTTGTGAAATATCATGTACATGCATTGTGTGTTGAAAAACTCTGAGTCAGTGTTATTTCCTCTTTCCTATGAAGCACCAACCAAACAGAGGTAACTGAGTCACAGTGCATCCACTTTGTCGGTGTGTGCTGACTCTTTGCTCATGTGTTTGCAGAGCAAGAGCACTTAGCCTGGAAAACTCGAGCTTGTTTTGGAAGTTGTTCTTGGCCGTTGAAATCTAGATTCATATTTTACCGCATTCCTGAACAAAACTGTCTCAGTGTACGTTTAATTTTAGAAAATGATGAGCATCACAGAGTTGGATACAAATTCACAGGCTTAGCAATTTTAGGCTTCGGATATAACAATTCCAGTAAAGTTTAGAAATGGGAGAATCTACCACTTAAAGAAAATTGTTTGTTTCTGTGTGTGTGCAGCAAGCACACAAATGGGCAAGATAAAGTCTAGAAAGACATTATATGGATCAGCTCTCTCCTTTATGTGTTTTCCTTCTCGCAGGCTGGAATGTTAATGGTGGCTTTGTGACGGGTTCAGCTTGCCTGAATGACTGACAGGCCGACTGGCAGACCTCAAAGACTCTAATGGGAAAGCAGAGATAGCTCAGAGCCTTCAAAGAATGAGAGCTTTTGATTTGAAGCAGCCACAAAGGTTTAATGAAAGATCACTCTGTGCGTCTTCCTTTAAAAAAGTTATATAATGTTTCTGTTTGCGGTCTTGATATCTTGTGTGGTATAAGTAAACATAGTTACAAGCATAACAACGTGCTAATAGAAATAGAGCCTAAAAGGTCACAAATAGCCTGCTTTTAAACCAAGAACAGCAGTCTGTCACACTGCTAAAACCACATGGCTCACTCACTTAAGTTGTTTTGTATAAAAATAAATAAGTTGACTGGCATCACACTGCCTGGTAGCATCATGTAGAGCTACCGATGCCCCAAAACGCTCTGCTGCAAAACACTTTGTGTTTTGTGCATTCAGTGATGTCAAGGTGTTAAAGTAACAGCTGCTTTGGCATCTTGCTGTCTTATAGGTTACCTTTCCAAAGTGCTACGGAACTACACAGAGCTGGCTTGTGATGGAGACTTCCTGTCTGTTCGCTGTCCATCCCGCACCACCATCACCATCCAATCAGCTTTCTATGGACAGACAGGCGCCTCTGACCCCCAGCAGTGCCCTCACACCTACCAGGCCGTCCTCAGTTCTTACAAAGCTCAGGAAAATGGCCAATCTTGTTCTGTGTCCACAGCATTACAGGTAGAGCTCAAACATTTCTAATAGACCAGATGTATGTAATGTACCAGAAAATACAGTCTAATAGAATTGTTAATAGCTAATATTAGAGTTTTCCTAAGATTTTGCATGTGTCTGTCATGCTCATCCCTGCTGTCTTCCATGTTTCCCAGACATGGATCTCCTTTTGCCCCTCCCCCTGTTAGTCCATAGACACCCCAGCTTTTAGACTGTTGATCCTTGTGAGAGAACATGTGCTATAAAATGGTCAAATTGGCCAGGGGTTAAGTTTCAGAAGACCGCTAATTATGTAATCCTTTGTGAGGAGGTTTTCCGCCAAATTACACTCTCTATAGAGGAAGCAGGGTTGTATGTTCCCATGACACAAAGGGATTTCATGGGGTATTTGCCTTAGTTTCCTCTCCTAAATTGAGATGCGACTGGACTAGAAGCCTTGCTTTGCACCACCGAAACCTACTCATCCTGTTCAGCATTCATTCAGTAGTTTTGTTCATTCTTATTCGACTGCCTTTTACCATCAAACACCTGCCATTTCTATAAAAGACAGGACAGCCATGAATGCACAGTCAGAGAGGACATTGTACTGAAGTTAGAGAATGGGTGACTGCTGTGCCACCCACAGTAGTACAACCCTGGAGAATCCCACTGTACCACCTGCTCATAGCCCTTGTTCTGTTGGTATTGGTATGCTTAGTTTACAGGTATCCTAATATAGACTGTAACTTGTCATTTATTTTCAGTGTGAATTATTATACAGTTTATACTAAAAAGTATAATAAAAATAAATGAAAGTTAGAAAATGCTTTAATTTACAGGTCTACTGCTTCCTAATAATTACTTGAAAGAATCATTTCGTTGGGTATTAATTACAGAAAACTAGGGACAAAGTTCTAAGACTCGTTTTAGTCCACTGAGTTGTGTTGAGTTCTTTTTTTTTTTTTTCTTACCTGCTCCTCTCCTCTGTATTCCCATGGATACAGGCAGCCTCTTTGAAGTGGTTTTAGGTTTGCCTGCTGCTGGTCTCACCATCATTGGCTTATTGTTCCCTGTCCAAACCTGTCTTTGGTCTTCTCCCACTCTCTGTCACTCTTTACATCTTTAGAAAATGCTGGACGAGTGCCAAGACAGAAGGAGCTGTCAGGTCCTTGTCAACAGCCGCGTGTTTGGGACAGACCTGTGTCCTGGCAGCAGTAAATATCTCATTGTCTGGTACAAATGCAGACCTAGTAAGTCCTTCATCGCCTTGCATCCAGACATTTGTCGTTCCTTGTGCTTGGACCATTTTCTACATTCAGTCAGAAATGAATCAGGGGTGAAATTACTTCATCTGTTTTTGTGACAAACAGTTAAAGGAAATACACTGCCCAGCCACATTAATGGTCACACCTGTACAGTTGTATGCAAGTCAGTGCAACACTTCCATCTTAACATCTGGGTTTATGAAGATCACAGTGTTTCAGTTTTTGGTGAAATTGTCATAAATGTATGAATTCAATTATATGTTTATTATTGAGGTCATAGTTAAAGGTAGTCTTGCACTGGACTACATTATATTTAGAGGTGTCTATATTTTTGTCCACTGCTACATACATGAGAGGGTCAGAATATTAGGAACACCTCTGAATATAATCTCACATTACTATCAGTGTTGCACTGAATTCAGTGTTATGGTGTCTCAGTTTTTTTTCTGTTTCTGCCATCTTCTCTGCTTCATTTAGAAGAAAAACTCTTTGCATGCCTTTCCTTTTACCTCTTTCCTTCCCTTTCCCTGTGAGCCAGGAAGATAAGAGTATCATTCCAGAGGGGGTCCACAACAGTTCATTAATCCCACCCAGATTCTAGTCTCCATTCATGGCCCAGTGCTGTGCTGTATTGAGCCGAGCCACACTAAGCTGTGCAGCGGTTCACACTAGAGTAACCAGAAGTGAGCATTAATCCACTGATCTTCCTGTCCTCTCCACTTTTTCTTTCTCCACCAGACCCCAGTTCCAATCAACAGCTTTTGTTCACTGTCACTTAACCAATGACTTCTCAGGGGGAGGAGATAAAGGCCACATGGGGTGTTAGTGAGGTGCAACGGACAGGTGTCACTGCACCTGAAAGGAGAGGCAGAGGAAATGAAAGAGAAAGGGAGGGAGTGAGAGAGAATGAGAATGAATCTGTCACCAAAAGATATAACAGAGCAGTCCTGCCTTTTCCCTGCGCTCTCCTCTTTCTGCATTCCTGTTCCACTCCCCACATGGATATAGAAATGGCTGCTGTTGTGTTTTCATTTGCTGGCCAGTGGAGCTGCTCTGGCTGTCACAGGTCATTGTGGTTGGATGTGTATGAGGCATGTCTCTGCGTGGCGCGGCATGTCCAGTGAGCAGCTCTACCTCCGTTTCTGCCTGTTTACACTGAATGAAGCCGGGCCTCTGTTTTCTGTTTATTTTAAGAGATTTGGTAAAATACAAAAGCTAGAATAAAAAAAAAAAAAAAAATCATTAGCAAATTTTGTTTCATCTAAAAATGCATTTTTTAGTAATAGTAAGTAAGAAGAACTAAGTTAATTTAATATCTTTTTGACAAGGCAAGACAAACCAAAGATGTTGCTTATTATAGTGTCTTAGGAATAAAATCTGATGTTTTATCCTAAAATGAAATGTTCACAGAATATTCATCCATTCAAAACTGCTGTATTTATTATCATTT
>NW_018127889.1:660402-663809 GCF_001952655.1 Monopterus albus | reverse complement strand
AGAGAATGAGGCTGAGCTGCAAACGTGGTATGCAGATCGCTGTGTACTCTGCCATGTTTGGCCGAACTCAGCAGGGCACGCTGGAGTGTCCCCTGCACCACAGGAGGGCCCTGTCAGTAGGTGAGACATGTTCTTACTCTCACATTATAGGTAGCAAGGCTGTTGGGTGGCTAAGGAAACCACATTGCTTAAAAAAAAAAAAAAAGAAGCTCTCTGACGTGTCATTTTGTCGATCATCCTCTGGACAGGTAAACTGAAGTGCTAATACTGTAGTATTAACATCAGTGAGTGCGGTTATTTTCCTTTGCTTTATTCACAGTGTTAGGTTTGGGGTCAGTCTGAGGTCAGCAGAGAAATTCAATTATTTGCATGACGATACAAGCTGGGAATGCAAATCAGCCCTGCTAGGGTTTGCATGATGTAAAATGACTTTCCTTGTACTGCTAATGACTTGGGAGAGTGGGACTTCAGGTCACTTCGGGGTTTTGATTTCTTCTCTTTGCAAAGACATTTGTCTGAGCAAAACGTGCTGTACCAGACATTATGCATCATTTAACACTTTTATTGATGACTTAAACATACAGTACCTCGAGGCTCAAAAATTTCTTTTGACTTCAGTGATATTGCCTTGAGATTCTTCTGTGGTTTGGTGGACTTTATAAATTTCCTCTGCAGCTTCTTTACCCCAGAGGTTCTATGATTCAAGCATATTTACCTCTTTTAACCTGTTGTTAATAGTTTAACTTTTAGAAAAATATCACCATTTGGCATTTTTTATCTTCTTCTGAAATTCTTGTGAGATATAAAACCACCTTTACAGCTCAGGTCAACACACAGAAACGCACACATTGCCAGGGGAATTGTGGTGGAATGTAGATCAGATGTCTTTGTCATCAGAAGCGCAGTTTGGCTCGTTGAAAAGGGACAGTATTATGTTCCTTCCAAGTTTGTTGTGCGTGTGTGTGTGTCTGTGTCTGTGTGTGTACAGTATGTGTGAGTGCATGGGATGACCAGATGTACCCTAACCCTTGTTTAGGGGAATGTTAATGACTTTTGGATCCATGACAAGTAGTATAACCATAGCTACCATACTGGTGGCCCTGGCCTCTTTGTTTGGCAGCGTATTAACTTCACTTCGTTTCTTTCGTTAATGTATCAAAGGAAACAGCACTGAGATTTTAGCTTGTAAATAAGTATCCCCAGAAGGTGTAGGTTAACTGGTGTGTGTCTTCATGAGGGTGTGCTAGAAAGAGCTTGTACAAAATTGTGAAGGAAGGCTAAATGTCATTTGTCATATGATTCACAAGTCAAACAATGGACTATGGATATGCCCTCAAGTGTGTTTTTGTGCACCTGGGTGTTTGTGTGTGTTGCCTTCTTTATGACAGAGGTGATGGGATGAGGTCAAAAGGCTGACACAGGCATCAGTCACCAGGTAATCAGAGACGTTATATATTAAAAATGACATTGTGTGAGTATGTATGCATCTATGTGTGTCTGTATAAGAACTGTGGGCTGCTTGGATGCAACCTCAGGTGGTCCAGGAAGGTAGAACAAGCACTTGTAGCAAGTGAGGAAGGGCTGGTCTGATATCTGGTTTCTAAGTCAGGATTAAACACAGTAGCCAAGTTCTCTCCGCATTGATGAAAAATTGATTCTTTTGTTACAGCTGTGCAAAGGCCAAAAGAGAGCAGAGGAGATGTGGTGTTCACAGTCAGATCACTTTAACCTTGTGTATGGTTGACTCGCGAACATGCGCCCTGTTGTTACTGTCCACCAATTATACATCATGCTTTTCTGTCTCTTAATTACATAGACATACATGTGTACACACACACACTCCAGCCACCCACAAACACCTACTGGGGCTGTTCCAGGCTGTCTAATGGTGCCCTACTGGGATTTCCCCTGTCAGCTCTGTCTTTGATGTGGCTCCCATGTCACCAGGAGCAGGAAGCCTATATGTTTTGAGTGACAGGTCTGTTACACACTGTTAATTATTTTTAATTGCTTTCCCCTTCTTTTTGCTCTCCTGTCCATGATGGTATGGTATGGTTTGTGTGTGTGTGTGTGTGTGTGTGTGTGTGTTGGGTTGAAGAAGAATCTGAATAGTCCCTGAATGCCTCCGACTTGAGAAATAATTTCCTGTCATCCTATAAGCACAGCTGAAGAAATATCTATGTGTATGTATATACATTTTGTGCATGTATTTATCTGTGGAGGGGTGTTTTGTGGGTTCTGGAAAAAACTTGACATATTAAGTTATATTTTAATCCTCTATTACAGTAAAATCTAATCCTACTGAAGTGACTAGATCATTTACAGTAAATGTGTGCAGAAGAGAGTGGTCTCAAATTCATTATTGGCATTCCCAGAAAACATTTGGGCATGTGCAGGACCTGAAAGTAAGTCACGTTTCTATTATACAAGGACTTTTAATCTCATAACAATGACTTCAGTCTCCATATCAAATGATAACATATTACAGGTGAGTCACAGTAGAAGGGGAGATGAGTATTTTTGACAGGTTTGTCCGCCCATTGTTTTGGAAATTCCAGGAAAGGTGTGCGTGGGTGGAAAACCTGGAGGACTGTTATGGAGCGTTGCTGTGAGAATCTTCTGGGAAACATTACTGTGGATGTGTGTGTTTGTGTAGGTTGGATGGGATTGTGTATCTGGATGTGTATGTGCTCAGAGATGTTCTTATGTTGGAGGTAAACACACAAGTGCTGTCCTGTACTGTAGATTAGTTTGACAGTCATATACCACAGTATATTCTCTCCTCAGTTAGTTTTAATACTGCCAACACACTAGAGGTACTCTTTGATATATTATTCTAAGTGAGAAAACTCTCAAGTTCAATGTAAACACACAGTCCAAGGCTGATGCTGGTTCAACCAAGCAAAATGCTGACGGATCACGAATTTGACAGAAGGTGCTGAGCCACATAGAGGAGCTGCTGGTACAGGGCAGCATATCAACACACACTTCAAACACATCCTGCACAGAGAAACAAACACACAGTGGTACTGAGACTGGCAATAGGAGTGGTTGATCAACTCTAGGTTATTATAAAAGAACATATGTACATCTCCTAAGTTTTCTTATTTGTGGCTCTGCGTACGTGACCTCTGCTGTATCTCTGTTTCCTCACTGTGATCAGTTGTGTGAGAATAAGTGCTTGTGCTTGTTGAGGAAACTCCACCCCTTCCTCGTATACTGCTTCTCTTGACTGTGGACCTTCTTGTCTAAACTACAGACCTGCCCTTGTTGGTTGTGGAGGATAGAGGGGTTGGTGCGCAGGCTTGTAGGTGGTTGAGGGTAAAGGTTAGAGGTAACGGGGTTATTCATGCCTGTTCCCCTGTGTGTGTGTGTGTGTGTGTGTGTGTGTGTGTGAACGTGAGAGG
>NW_018127889.1:643492-660168 GCF_001952655.1 Monopterus albus | reverse complement strand
GTGAGGGTATTCATGCGGGTTCCCGTGTGTGTGTGTGTGTGTGTGTGTGTGTGTGTGTGTGTGTGTGTACGTACGTGAGAGAGAGGACTGTTTTATGCTTGTCTGTGTTAAAGCTGCTAATGAGAGCCAGAGGAGGTCAGATCCTCATGAATGCTCTTTTAAACTACATATAAATACTAATTGTGTGTGACTGTGTGTGTGCACACATATAAGCATAGAAAGCTAGACAAGGAATAAATGTGTGCGTCTCTGTCCTCTCGTCTCTGAACTCGCCAGCCCCACCCGTTTCTCTGTGGGCCCCCTGCTCAACTAATCACCCTGCCAGGGAATCGGAGCTGTAGCTAATGGGGGCCTGTCTGTCAGGAGGACGGCCTTGTCAGAGAGGCATGTTTTCAGCATGGCACACTGACTCAAATGAGCCATCTGGGAGGAAAAAGAGGAAAGCAGAGAAAATTAAAGAACAATTGGGGAGGCCAAAAGGTGATTGTGCTGCAGCATGTCACATAGACACAGGGGGGCACATATTAATCTGCACAAAAATCAAAAAAGCATTTGTTTATAAGATCCTGACCTTTCAAAAGGAATCATGGTGTCAGCAAATGAATAGCTAGTTAATCAGTTAGTTGATCAACAGAAAATGAATCTGCAGCTTTTGATAATTGATACATTCAGTCATTTTTCAAGTAAAAATGTACTGTGTCACATTAAAGTGAATATCTTCTGGATTTGGGACTAGTGGTCAAAAAAACATGAAAAAAGCTGTTGGAAATTTGTACAATTTTATTGTCAGATTAAATGGAAATATATAAGATCTTTTGTAGCATTTGTCTGTCAATTGATTTCAAGAGCTGTTTTTGAAATAACTGGAGACTGGTTATGAATTACAGATGAAGCAGGCTGTGAACTCGTTATCAGTAAATTCACATAAGCAACAGTGGGAACTGTCTAACCTTTGAGGTGTCTCACTAGCTATCCTGTTACACTTACTGGTTCCCACAGGCTTCCACCTCTCTACATCCTGGTCAGGAATTCCAGTTTGTCGGCACCAGTTGGGGAGTGTCCAGTTGCCCCTTCAAACTGCGTCCAGATCCTGATTTAGGTTCATATTATTAAGATTCCTACTGCAGTGAATAGGCAATAGATTTACATGTCTTATTAGCCTGAATTTCTTACAGATGAAAATAAAGATGAAATAAAGTGTGTATTGTCATGATTATAAGACAGAACTGGCCAGTTACAGACCATTCAACGAATTCTCAGTGTTGATACTGTGCATGACCACTAGATTGCCCGCTTTTACTTCCTGACTGGGACATTTACCCTTTGACCTGTACCATAATTTGTTGTGGGTCATGTTGATGTGTGAGCATGTTCTTCCTACCTTTTTTTTGTGATCTCTCTGTCTCTCTCTGGGCCCACCAGGACAGACAGCCCAGTGTCCACTTTCAAAGGCTCCTTGTGTTGTTTCTAGGGGTTAGGTAGACCATGGGGGCCTGGGAAGCATTTATGTGGAACCCTGGCTCATTCACATTCCCTCAAGACGCAGCGAGAAGTTCTTCCAACTTTCAGTCGTTATTAGTCACACCTCTGTCTGGCGTGTCATCGAAGTTCATGAGGTGGAATACTGATTGCACTGGGGCTTTATGTTCGGAACACTCAATCCTGAAATCATTATATTAAATATTACATTAATACTTTAACAAAGACAGTAATTCATGATTTTCTAGCCAACAAATTATGTTGGCTATAATCATGCAGCCGCACAATTGTGACTGAAAATTCTGTGCTTTTCGGCAGGCGGGTTAGCATAGCAGCACATACCAGCATCAGCAACAACACCTTTGTCTGAATATTGATATATATGAAGTGAATATATTTAGGTTTGGACCTACAGATTGACCAAAACAAGCAGTTTGAAAGCATCTTATTGGGCTCTAGTTGGGGCTGTTTTGTAGTTATAGTCTAATATTGTTTTTTGAGCATTGAATTAATCAGGAGCATAATCAACTGTTTAAATGTTGGTAAAAATAAACATTAGTTGCAGCTCTGTATTAAAATGACGATTGCTTAAACATGTATTCTAAAGTGCAGATGCCACATGGCAGAATATTATCTTGTGTGGTGTAACAGAGAGGAAAGGAGTGTGATCAGAAAAAGGAAGAAGAGCCTCATCTGTCTGTCCATGCTCGAGAGGATAAAGGCTATAGAGGAGAGGCTCTGGAGGAGCTGGCGGGTGGTTAACGATGATTTATGAGAGCCCAATCCATTACTCTGTCTGGTCTCACATATGTTGGATCAGGTATCTCATTGGACATTTAGAGGCCACAGAAGGTTTCTCTGTGGGTTTGAAGTGGACATGGCTCCACCATGGGAACTGTGTGTGAGAGAGATGTTCCTTTGATTTCTTTAGAATACAGTATGTGTGTATGTCCATCTTTATTGTGGCTGAAAGAGACTCGTGTAGTCTTTTTTTTGTACCTGAGGTGCTGCTTGTCTATCAAGCTCTCACATACGTATTCACCAGCAGACTCCTACTATATGAATATTCAGTGCATCTTGAATAAGATGCTGTTTACTCTTTAGACCATTTCTGACAATCCCTTGAGAGGTTTTCCATGGATGAGGACAGCAGTACTATACACCCTGTAACATGCAGGGCATTACTTTGTCTTATTAATACATCTTTGAAAGAAAATCCTGACTGGAAAAACTGATGGACATCAATTTAAACCAAAGTGAATTTTTGTTTGTTTGTTTGTATTTTCCATATTTGTTGCATTGTGTGTTTGCCTGTGATTCTTACACTGACACATTTTTGCATGTTCAGCTGATCTGCCTTGCTTATACCAGTAAAGGAACAAACGCAGTGACAGCAGCCTTCATTTTTAAATTAGTCAAGTATACAGTCAAGGAAGCCATTATTTTGCATCATTTTGGCTGTATCATACTAATTCAGAGGTTTGCTACTCTCTGCCCCCCTGTCAGACTGCCAGTCGTCTGTGGCTCTGCAGGTTCTGACTGCGCGCTGTCAGGGCAAGAAGAGCTGTCTGGTTCAAGCCTCCACCAGAGACTTTGGAGATCCGTGTTACTCGGGAACCAGGAAGTACCTCAGTGTCATCTACACCTGTGGTGAGTCCCAACATACCCTTACTGTGGGTTCATTCTCATGCCACCAGGGGGCGATATTTGATCTGCTTCTCTTCTGTCTTGGTTTAGATGTGTAAGTTACTAGCCATAGCTATCTCTGGTATACTCGGAGAAGAATTACGTCTACTGGGGGGTTAAACTATTAGTCATTTTTTTGTTAGGTGGTGGTAGGACCATCATGTAAAATGTTCAAAGCTCAACTCATTTTCACAACCACAATATGTTGGTTTGTTTTTATCTGGCATCCTCTCTTCTGTTTGTGACTTTGCTTGTGCGGATGGAGGGAGATTGATGGTCTTCTGTTTCCCACCCCTGGGCTAATCCTGTACTGTCAAGGCTGTAATTCATTAACCACAACCTAGGACATACATAGACACACACATGCTATCCATTCGCCTCTAGCACCAGGAACTGATCAATTAGCACCGTGGCCTGGAGCCTCTAAAACCCACCAACACCACTGGCATTTGAGATCCACAGCCTGACTTGGAAGACTGTTACGCATTGCATTTTAGTGTCATTTTTGAGTTCTGATTTTGAAGACAGGATTTTATGAGATTGATGCTTGACCACATGAATTGACAATAAAAATCTTGAAACCTTTGATCTTGATCTTGAAATTAAATGTAGTCTGAACTGCATTTCCCAGCAGCTCTTTTAAATGCTTCTTTTCCCTGGGTATAAGTCTGCATCCTGAAGTTCAGATCAGAATTTCTGGCTTGTTTATTGTCTGGTTTTGTTGAAGATTCACCGCCCTCTGTCTCCAAATGCTGTGATTGTCAGATATTTCTCAAAGAATCCATTCATCCTTTATCTCAGAAATACCTGGCCCTTGTAGGCAAGCATACACAGAGTGTTCAGCCATGTTTATGGAGTCTCGAATCGCTGCTGACCTCCCTTATCTGTCACCGATAACACATCGTGCTCTAGTAATGGCTGTGGTGCTGAGTCGCTTCGGTGAGTGTGTTTGTGAGGAAGAGGCAGGGTGTCAGACACAGCAGAGAGAGGATGTGGGACAATGTAAATGTTCAACAGATAGAGCTGGGGAGGTTAGGAGGTGGGTTTGTTGCGCTGCGATGAGAGTCAAACGTGAGCGTATCAGTCTAGCTGCTATAGACATGAAGTCACTGGTTGCTCCAGTAAAGCGGTAATTTTAGGGGATCCTCTTTCACTGGTGGTTGAGTGTGTGTGGGACCGACATTTGTGTCAGAGGAGGGAATGGAGGATGTCTGTCTGCACATGGTTGTTAGCATTTTTGTGCACATCTGTGCATGGTGGTCTGAACTGCGTTTTGCTACAGCTGAAAAAAGTGGCATCTACTTTCACAAAGCGATTGGTTTGAAACTTATCAGTACCTTATGATAGATAGTAAATGAGTAAACAAATAAAGAGTCATGAATGGCAGAATTTTATGGACTTATATTACTGATTTGTTTACCTGCTCCTATTTTAGGACCTGTACAACCTGCCAAGCATAGAATAATGAAGCAAACAGGTATTTGTGTGTATGAGAATTTATGGAATTTAGCATTGGGGTGTACGCACACAGGCACAGACATGAGTGTATGTTTGATTCATAGTATGGACTCACTATCAGCCTCAGTGTGCCTGTGATCTGTAAAGCCATCGACCCTCTGAGTCCCAGCCTCCTCCTCATGCAGCCCTAGGGGTGGACCTACTCTTTAGTGGTAACACAGCAGCAAATGGCCTGGAACCTGCCATCAGTCTCCCAACAGATCACACACACACACACACACACACACACACACACACACACACACACACACTGCACATCACCCTCCCCCCCCCCCCCCCCCAGCCACTGTCAGGCTTCATTAACGTCCACTCTTCCAAGGAGGAAGTCCCCATGGCTTGTTTATGTGTTTAAAAAATACTTTGAGATTGTAGATTAACTGCAGCTCTGAATATTTGACTTTTTAAAATGTTAAGAAGATTAAGGTATAAAATACATTTGTAGCAATGAATTCTGTCCTGCAAATTATTCATAGCCTAACCCTCAGTGCAACTGTTAAAGATTGATGAATGAGCCTGCTCGGGGCGCTTTCTTCAAAAAGCTGGGTTCCTATATGGCCCCTTTGAAGTTTCTTTCTTGTAATTTTGTGTTGGTTACTTTGTCAGGGTTTGACCTGTGCCTTCTGAAGACGGAAGGAGAAAAAACTGCCTCTTTTGAACATGCATCCATCTGTATATTTGATTAAAAAGTGCAGGAGAAAGTGCCGGCTTTTTGGACATGTGTTGGTGTAAAAGTTGTTTATGCAGCTTGCTCAACCAGATTTCCAAGGCCTGTCCTGCCTCCCCATACCATCGTTTTGCCAACATCCTTCCTCTGTCATGTGAATGTAGAGAGACAGCCTATGGACATCTTGCATTTGTGTGTGTGTGTCTTTGTACCATGACGGACAGTGATAACTTAAAACTACATTTAACAAAATATGATTTATATATGTCCATGCTGATCAAATCATATCCAGAAGAATCTTTTTATTTTCTTCCCCTCCTCCTTCCTGTGTCAGTCTCAGGCTAAGGCCTCCTCACCCAGAGCAGCTTTTGTCCTCCCCTGAGAGGTATTAAAGCTTCAAAATTTATATGAAGATGAGGAGGCCTCTCTCCTAAACTTCAGATTACCCCTGAAGAGTGTCCACTGTAGTGCAATAGATCATCTTGAACAAGCCACACAGCCTTTTTTTGAACCACACAGAGCAAACTCAGCCGGGGAGATATTGCGTTATGTTATGGACGTGGAAATTCTGTATGAACGGATCTAATTGCTGAGGAGGAAATGGATTAATTGTGGTACTTAGTTGGCGGGATCTGGGGTTGGAGCAGGGGGGCTCAGTGGACCAGACTTGAGGCATTTCCAACCCTGGGGGGCTGAAACCTCAAAATGGAAATAGGATCCCCTAAAAAAAAATCCACATGAAAGTATAATACATCTGTTATTATTCTGTATGTTTTTTTCAGATATAGGACTGCCACTACTCTTTTTGGACCAGATGAAGTTATGAAACTATGCAGTTAAACAGATTTTCCCCTTACTGGCTCAACCATTACTAGTTTAAAATGGAAAGCTTCTTCAAAACAGTCTCACCTCATGGTCCAAATCTGGAGTTTTCAATCACAATCTTTATCAGCAGATAGATTTTGCCTAGATGTAATGGAAAAAGGTAGAAACTCAAATTTCCTTTTTTTTTGGTCACTTAAAGAACCTTAGAATAAGCAGCTGACACACTGTACAAAATAATATCTGATTCTTGATTTCTTTTGTATCGTTTTATGCACATGTCCCCAAAATTCAGTTTGCCGCATTTGGAATCAGAATCAGAATCTGATCATTGAAAACCTTGAAATTTAAAATAAATGCTAAATACTCTTGGCCCTGCCACATGTAGAATTGTGTGTAACATGTCAGTCTGGAAGAACTGAAGAAGAAAATCCACAATTATAACATATTTAGGGTATGTTGCACTTTACTGTGCATTTTTTGGCTTGTATTGTTTATTTGGAATACGAGTAATTAGACAAATACAGACACCACAACATCACACATTACACGAATATATTTCAAAAATGTTGAAAACTAGTTCTTGAATTCGTGTCATTGTTGAAAGTCAGAAAATTCACAAACACCTTAACACAAATTAATTAACACTAAACTTTTGCTACATGAGAGTGAAAGCTGAGCATGACGTGGAGATAGAAGCCTTGGGTTTGGTTCATTTTGATGAAGGATTCACTGTGGAAACAAAACTACAGGGACTTATAAAGGTGTCTTCACTGGCTTGTGATACTGGCTGCTTTTAATAGGCACAGTCTGAGTCGTGGAGATTATAGCTGCCTACAACTGGCTCATGGGATTTTGGGGGGGGGCTAATTTAGATGCAACCGGGGAAAATAGAGGAAGATAAAGATATAATTCAGAAGCTTGAGGGTTTAAATGGTTTCATTTGTTTATGCAGGCATACACGTGGACACGGACACACAAACATACTGTATAATAATACATGTGACCGCTGCAAGCCACACACTCCTCCTGGAGACTGTGGGGAAGATGTTTATTTTGGCCTGGGGAGCCGGGCAGCCAGTGGCTACTGCTGGGCCCCCTCATTCATCATCCCCATTATATCTCATAGCTGCAGGAGTGGAAGACATACAACCAAAAACACTGACATGTGCTGTATGTGGTCCAGTGAAGCAAACACACTCCAGTAAGCTTAAACTTTATTAAGCACTTATCTGACCCACACCTGGGATTCAATGTTGTTTGAAAGAGTGATGCAGCATATGACAGCTCACACTGGTCGGCTTTCTTTCAGTAGGGGTGTTTGACCTAACCCACAGGTCTTTAATTTTTGGCAGTGGGACTGGTAGGCGCTAGACAAGCCCTGTTAATCCTAATCCAATTGTACCAAGGAAATAGGACACAGTGGTCTAACCTAACCCTCAGAACATCTGGGTCTCATTTCATTATTATGCAGTGTATGACCAACCCCTCCTATTGTGGATTTTATGAGAGTGTGATGAGAATGTGATGTCTAAGAAGGCCCGTGAAGAGAGTTTTTGGTGAGAGCGCTCTGTTGCCACAGTGATTTTCTGATGCCAGATGTTGTAGGGGTCTTTAGCTTTGCTAGCAGCTGATGATCGACTTACATCATTGAGTGTCTGCTGGCTGTTTAGTACAGACAGGCAACATGTAGTAACACATGCTCATGAAGCAAATGAAAACAGGTTGACTCACACTCTACCTCTGGCTGTTTCCTCACACTTTTCATTTTTTATTTTTTTTGCTTTTCGCTCATACAGATGGTCGGTGCACTTTAAAGGTTTCTGCTGTCTTTTTCTTTGCTCCATCTTCTTCACACTTCTCTTTTTTCATGCTTCTACTACCAACCTGTCACCAACCTGTAAACCTCTGCCTTTCATCTCATCTCTCTTTCATGTTTGCCTTCTGTCTCCGTTCTGTCCACCATTTCTGACTGCACTGACAACTAGATAATAATCCAGTGCTGTAAATCTCCAAAGGACCATTTTCTATATTTTGAGTACTTTTAGTTTTGATGCTTTATGTGCACTTTGCAAGCATTTCTTGCTTAACTTTTGTCTTACTTTTGATGTTGTCAGTGCAGGAGTATTTTTATATTTGTATTGCTAATTTAACCTGAGTAAAAGTTCGACAAGTAGATTGAGAAATTGAACAAACTTAATTGTGTATAGAAATTGATTTTATTCTGTGTTGGGTGTGTATTTATTAAACAGTTACATTTATAGATATTGTATGTAGTTTTGAGCATTGCATGCTTGTTCCACCTGGCTTTATCGTCACTGTGTAGACGGTCTCATGACCCTGTGGATAATCATTGTCCACTGTCCTGTCACCTGTCTGTCCTGCTGACTCAATACAGACCACTGAGTTCTACCTGGCCTCTTTTATGGCATGTTTATTGAGGCCATAGGTCTCAGTACTACTGGTGTCTGTGAGAATGGAAGAAATAGTTTCTATGATGATTGTTTTGAGGTCTGTAGCTCTGCTGCTACTACTCAAAGCCACTTACATCCATTTTCCAGAGTGGAGGAATGTTCTGCGATTGGCTTTGGGCTGTTCGTGTGCTTTAGAAACGCTGCACACTACACACATACCCCCCGCTCCCCTGCTGTAGTTTTTGCTTAGCCTCTTTTTCAAAATGAGCAACTATGTGTTTGTGAAACTGTAAAATTTGCAGATCTCTGGATGAGAACTCACCGCCAACTTTGGTGGCTTCATAAACTTGTAAACGGTGTACACTGCTGTTTTCATGTCGCGCTGCACACGCTCACAGCAGAAAACTACCCACTGCTTTTTTTTTTCTGTGTTTGTGTGTGTGTCTGCTGTTGTTTTTGATTTTATGTCAAGTGTGTTGAATTTTTGGTGGTGGTGGGGTAGATTAATGCCTTCCGTGTCTGTGGCTGGTTTCAGTTTTCCTCTTGTGGTGTAGAGAGGGGAGAATGAGTGTGTGGGTGTGTGTGTGTATGTGTGAGCCTGGGGGGTGGGAGTCAAGGAGAGAAATTCCCAGAGCATCTTAAGCTGGAGTTATAGATTTGCTCAGTATATGTCTCTGCTAATCAAATCATATACTGTAAGGGTGTTCTGAGTAACTGTAGGTCCCAGAGGCTCCTAGAAAATGTCAGTGCATGTCCCAAACAATTTGTTTTTAATCAGCTTTAATTATAATAATAAGTAATGAACAACAACAGTGGCCAGGGAAGAAATCTTTGACAAATTTCTACTGTCTCAGAGTTGTACTGCCCAACTGTATCATGCGTGTTCACTTAGTGTTCATGTAGCTCAGAGCAAATTGTTCCAGCTCTTAAATACCACATTTCCAGATTTCCAATCTGGGTTGAATGAAATTCTCAGAGCATTTCCTGTAGCATGCTAGATCCCTGATAGACTAGCGGTTAGGGCACAGTGCTCTCGCCGCTGTGGCCCAGGCTCGAGTCAAGGTTGCGTCAGGAAGGGCATCCGGCGTAAAAGACGTGCCAAATGTCTGAGCGAATAGTCAGTGTGACTATTCGCTGTGGTGACCCCTAATGGGAAAAGCTGAAAGTGACATTCATTCATTTCCTGGAGCATTCTGACCCTCTGTTTCTCTCTTGCTTACTCACTCACACACACACTCATGTGTACACTCATAGCCGCTTCCGTCTGCCCTCCCCTCTCCACTTCTCTTTCACACACACTCATGTGTACACTCATAGCAACTTCCTTCTGCCCTCCCCTCTCCACTTCTCTTCGACTGCTCACTCACACAGCCTACTGCTGTGTAGGTGGACACTACATGTCCTGCTTCTCTCTCTCTCTCTCTCTCTCTCTCTCTCTCATACACACACACTCTCTCGCTCCTTCTTTCACCACTACTTGCTCGCCCTTTCTCTCATTCTCTCCTGCTGTCACATTCCAGTTGTGTAAAGCTGGGTTTGACTTTCTCTTTCCTTGAAAGTAGAGAAGAAGGGAAAACTAAACAGAAGAGGAGAAAAGCCTCCACTAGTTCTCTCTGATTAAGAAGAAAAGAAGGAAACTCTCTTCATACTCCTTTTGGCTTAAAAAGGGGGAGTCACCATAGAGGAGCATACCTTCTTAAAGGGGCTATCTTTTTTTTTCCCCCCTCCCTTCCTCCATCTTTCTTTTCCTTTTTTGGGCCGTGCTCCCTCATTCCACTGGGACCCACGGTGGACTTTTCATGTGAGCGCTTGTTTTTATGGCAAAGCTGGTTCCAGCTCTCCTGGCGGGACAGACGGGAGGAGGAAGAGGAGGAGGAGGGGGAGTGTTTGACAAGACAGTCAGCCACACACAAACACACGCGCAGAGAGAAAGTTAATGCCTGGAACAGGGAGGATTTTCCATTCAGCAATGTGTGTGTAAGTGTCACTGTTTTCTGTTTGAACATGCTTTTCTGTGCTATACTCTGGTTACTTTGGTCTCTTTTACTGAAGATGCCAAACTTTTATGTTAGAATAGAAACGGGGCCATCCTACTTGTTTCTCATTTTAAAAGCTTTAACCTTTGGATGGCTATATTTATTTGGTTTGTCTGCATATTTAATCTGTTATATTAGACTCTGTTTTTAGTTTTTTCCTCTTGTGAAGTTGCCCCTCAGGAATCTCATCGCTGTTTTAGCCCTCACTGCTGAGGATACGTATGAGTGGATACATTGATGGTAATTAGGATTCCTGTGAAGCATTAGGAAACAAGTGTTCAGAAAGTGACACTGACTGGGTTAGACTGACAGGGAGCTGTAGGTTTCACATGTGGATAGACAGAAAAGGTTCACTTAGAAGCAGCTGCATGAGATCACTTAGATACAGACAACAGTGTGCACATACTGTACACACACAACTAAACCGATACCCAACAACACCTCAGTCATTATTTGTAGTTGAGTGAAGCTGCTGCTACATGTAGTACTGATCAGTACTGCCCTGTTGTCAGGATTTTGACTCCACTGTAATTAACCACAGGGTGTATAATATAGTAAAACCAACACACACTCCAAATAATGGTGCTGACTCAGTGCTCACTCAGTAAGATCATTTTTAGGTCCACAGCTCGCAGGTATTTTTGTTATCATTTAATGTGATTGAGAAAATAATTACTTAAACATTAGGTCTATGAAATGTCAAATAATAGTGAAAATGGCCCATTGCATTGTTTCCCAGAGCGACATCTTCACATCTCTTGTTCTGTCAGACTCGCGCTCAAATCCTAAACGATTCTCAGTTTACTTTGATCTAAAACAGAGAATCCCAATGTTTAAGAAGCTGAAATCCTAGAATGTTACCTTTTTGTTTGGAAAAAGACAATTACATGATTTTTCAAAATGCAGATGTTTTCCTAGTTTCATCAGATGCTGAACTCTACATATTTAGCATTTAATCCACTTATGCTATTCCAGTAACCTTTCCTGCAATTCAACCTGTGCTTTTTCACAGAAGCCTGACTTGAGCTTGACACACTAAACTCCCAGCAGTGCATGCACAACACCCCAATGCACATCAGCTCTCATAAAAAAAAAAAAAAGGCTAAGAGACAGATTAGCAGTCTTGATGTCCTCCGGAGACTGAGATGACAGTAAGAAGTGGTTAATGGACAAAAAGAACAGGCATCTCTGTCTTTCTCTCCTTTCTGTCCCACACAAAGATGTGACTTTGTTTGACTGTGCTTTGATAATGTGTGTCCAGCCATCAGGTAAGGCTGACTGCTCAGATGTGAAAAGAGAAAAAGCCAGATCCTTTTATCTTCATATAACTTCATATCTCCCTTGATTTGATTTTTATCAGTTTCTTCTCTTTTTTCCTTCTTTATATAGTCATTCCATCCTTCCTTCTTTACTTTCTTCCAGAATGAGTCTTTCTCCAAAAAGTAATCTAAAATAAAAGTCAATTTGGAGTGTATGGGAAGAGTGAGGGTGTCTCCTGATAGCCAAAGCAGATGTGGACCTCCCCACCAAAAATCTTCAGGCATTCTTCAGTAGCAACATGCAGCTGTTGCTTGCAGGGGGTGCTGTGGTTTCCTATCCCCTTTAGCCCACCCTATAGCCCCCACCACTACCATCTCGGTAATACATATACATCCTCTTACCATGGTCTACATGGCTTTGGCCTCATCTCCCCCCTTTCTTCTACTGTACATCTCCAATGTCCCCCTCATCAGCCATGATTCAAACCCTATATCATTACACTAACTTTACTTCCCTGTCATAGCTGCCAGGTCCCCCCGGGCTCAGTGATTATACACCACAATTCTCGATGAACAAGGTAACTTTACAGACCAGAGTTCTGCTTCCAAGAGGCATAGCCCTTTTCTTTCTAGTTTATCTAAAGAATTTTCCTTTCCTCTTGGGCCAATTCTTTTAAATTGATGGGACTGTTAACAGACAAATATTCTCCTGGAGAAGCAAGTGTTTTATCCCTCCTCTGATGTCTGTGTTATTGCCTGGACTGCTCCCGGATAGAGGGATTTCAGCAGCAGTCATTTATCTCCCAGTGAGACTGTGAGCACAAGTCCTCTGGATCCTGGTAGATTTAAAAGGTCATCAAGGTGGAAGAGGGGGAAAAAATTAACTTTCAGAGAAGAAGGACATCATGCAGTTAAACTTTTGAAATGAAAAATATTTGCATTTTAATTAACATAATAAGACAAAAAAGACAGTGCAGATCATTTTTATAACATGTCTGGAGAGGATCTTTAATACACAGTATATTTGTTAATCTTGTTTGATGTTGCACTGGAAAGAATAACTTTGCAGTGATACCAAGCAATTGCTGTGTGTGTCCAGGGTTTCTCACTTTTAAGTTGCCCTTTCACAGACGTTGCTCACCCAGGAAAATTAGGGTGAAGGATGGTGCACCTCTGAGAGAGCAAGTGTGTGTGTGTGTGTGTGTTTTCTCTGATGTGTTGGCCTTAGAAGGACCTTCCCCGTAGTCCAGCTAATTAATCCAGAGCTGTGCACCACAAGGAAAACAGAAATGGGCCAGTGTTGAGGTGCATACCAACTACTGTATGTATGTTCGCATCACTTTTTTTGCCAACGCAATAAAGATATGAGACAATTTGGACAAAAAACAGGACACAGAACTGAAGTTGTGATGGATCACAACCTCAAACAGGGTCAGTCCATTTATCAGTGTGTCCTCTGCAGAGGGCATCCTCACTCAAGACAATATTGATCTCTGATAGCTGTTTTCAGGGTTAGAGGTTATCTGTTATCAGCAGCTCATGGGTCAGTTCTGTGTACCAGGCAAAGGTCAGGAGGTTGCTACAGAGGAAGTAAACTTCACAGGTCATCCTTTCAACATGGCCTCCAGGTATCACTGTTTTATAATGAGTTAGTAGTAACACGTTTCTCTATTGGATGTTTGTTGAAGCATAAAAAAAGAAGTGTGAATTAAAGAATAATTCACGTTTATTACAACCTGGACCTTCATTTTGGTAGTTTTGGGTCTAACCCCTGTAAAATCTTATCTTATTGTTGTTGTGTTTACACCTGCTTTTTCCCCCCTGCTTGAAGTCTTTGTTATGCTAATCTAATCAGATGCTGGCTATAGCTATAGTACTATTCTTCTGAAAGCTTAAAATATATCCTCATCCAGTGGGATGGCCTCTACAGTCTGCCCTAAATATCCTGCAGGCTCCAAGTCTCAGCCTAGCCCAGTATAGTTGAACCATGCTGAGCTGTTATTTAAAAATCTCCCGGAGAACTCCATCACTCTCATCTCGAGCCAGAACACACTGATCCAACCTCCGAACACCACCACAGCCTTGCTCTTCCTTTTTTTTGTTCCAACTGAGGATAAAGGGATGTTGGAAGGCGGGATGGAGGGAGACAACGAGGGAGGAAAGCATTCTCTCTGGACTTCTTTGGCCTGCCTTTTTTTCCCCCAGCAGGCCATCTGTTTCCTGTCTGCAACGTGACACCAGCGCCCCATTGTGATTTAGTTGACATGCTTCACCCAAAGTGTGTGGGAACTGGTGACCTGTGTGCCATTGATTCATATTGAGCGTGCACAGTGGCTGATGTGTAATGCAGTGTTTCTGTCTCAGCCTCCCTGAGTCATGCAGATACACCACAATTCACACTATTCACAATTTCACACTATTCTGTGCACTCAGTGAAGAGGATGAAATATACATTTGAAATCCTGAAGCGTGCACTTGTCAATAGTGGCTGTTTTGTCAGTCAAACGGGTTTTAGGTTTTGTCTAGGCTTGGGTGGGCGGTCTTTGAATCCTGGCTTTCCTCCACTAGAAACGGTAAAAGAACTGGCTGGATGAATCTGGGTGATCCCCACTTTCTTCTTCTCAGCTGGCAGCTTGGACTCTATGAAATACTAAAAAGTAGTGACAAAAAGTGGCTATCGTCTTTTCAGTCATCCAAAAGTATTCCATGCCACTGTATTCCATTTCCCTCACTTCTTCCCTCTCCTATCCCTGTCTGACCCTCTCTCATGGGAATTTTCCGCCCCTAGGCCCACACTAAAAAGCTGGATGACTCTCTTTGCCAGTGTGTTTGTTTTTAATTGACATGCATAATGACGTCCACCAGCTAAAGCAAAGCCGGACCTCCAAGTTGTGTTTGTTTAGTGAGGCTGAAGTGGATCCAGGCCTCCATAGGTCTGCTCATAGTCTTATACCCAAACCAGGAATTAGCTTAGCTCTTCTAGCTAAGGATAATGAGCACTGCAGCACCATTAGCATTGAAAAGCTACTATCTAGGATGTGTAAATAGATGAATAAATGTAACTATAATTTTAAAACGCTAAATTTCAGCCACAGACCCAGAGGTAGATGGTATTAAATGAGAAGATCAATACTGCTTCCAGGAGCTACTGTAGGGGGTGGTTGGCATAACTTAGTGTAGAGACTGGAAAGGGGAAACTAGTAGTGTAGCTCTGTCCAGCTGTAATAAAATCTACCTACCAGCACTTCTAAAGCTTCCCAATCAACATGCTTTCAGTTTGGAATCAATAGCTTCCTGGAATCTGGAATCTGGAATGGTTGGACACAGACAATCTAATCTCTCAGCAAGAAAACAAGTGTCAGTTGTATCCACATGGTCTATCATCATAAAAGCATCACCCTCAAGGAAAAGCCTGCATTTTCTGCTTCTCTTTCTGTCCTTCCTCTTTTACTTCCTGTCTTTTATGTCAAGGGGTTGAATATATATGTGCTAGAAAGGTGTTCTGTGTAATGTGTGTGTGTGAGTTAAAGTGTCAAGTGTTGACACGTGTGTCAGTGCATGCCTGTATGTCTGCCTTATGTCAAATCTGTACTAACCCCTGCGCAGTGTGAAAACGACAACACCATTACAGATCAGATTGCATTTTCTAACTCTATAAGCCACACTGGCTGGCTGTCGAAGGGTTTCTACAGCGGTTTGATACCGGAAAGATTTACAGCACAGATGGAATGAAAATAACTGCAATTTGGGCCGGAGATTGGGAAGACGGGTCCTCTCAGCTGCAGCAAGGGGCTGATTCTGCTGGGCAGAGAGTTATTTGTTAGTGTTTTTAAAGTTGAAATGATACGGGCGGGTGGGTAAACTCCATCTTTTGTCAGATTTGTCAACTATCTGTCTGTCCTAGCCTATTTGTCCTGCTTTATATATGTAACTACAAAACATATAGGAAAAATTTAAATAATACAGGCAGCTATTTAGTTTACAACCTCTTTCCCCATTAAGGCGAACAGGGCACAACCAACCTTTGATACACATGCTGCACAAACCCCTGTGAAAACCTACAATATATGAAGTTAAAACCAACTGCAGTAACTAATTTTGATCTTAATATTATGTTGACTGAGTGTGAAGTAGGCTACACCAATTGGTTTATGTGCAAGGATATATGTAGTCAAGAGGGTACCTAGTGTGAGAGCGTTAATAGGTGCAAAGTAGGCGTACAGTATATTGTGTGCTCAAGAGGGGCTACTATACTATTTCATTGGGAGGTGGGCACTAATACCCTGGTGCACTGTCTTCACCTTTGCACACACAGTATATTTTATAAAGACACAAAGTCTTCATTCCATATCTCTGTTAGTTAAGTTTAATTATCTAATCGCAGCCATTGAGTTACAGACTGCAGGGTCTCTGATGTCCCCTCGGGCACTGTAGCCACGACAGGTGTTTATTTTAAAGACTGTAAACTTGTCTCTGGCAGTCTCTGCGTCGTGTCACTCCTCTCTCTGTCAGTTTCTCTTATGCTCTTTCTTTCTCTACTCTTAACCCTAAGGACAAACTGTACATCTGCCTTTGTTGTGGCTCATGCTGTTTTAAGAGCATGACTAGGTTGACAGAGCAGAAGGAGAAGAAGAAGACAGAACAGACAGGATATGACAGGAAATATAGACCACCAGACAGCAACAGACTACCAGCTGTACCCAGGGAATGTCTGCTAAAGCTCTGGGTCCACATGATGCACTCAAGTGTCCACAACTACAGTTATATCATCAGCTTTTGCTCTTCATGTGGAAAGAGT
>NW_018127889.1:639337-643454 GCF_001952655.1 Monopterus albus | reverse complement strand
AATGATATGCATTCAGTGCTTCCATATGCTTAGAAACCAAAGCCATAATGGGGGGAAAATAAAAAGAAATGTTAACTGAGGTTCTTCTCCTTTCTTTTCCTCTCTTATCTGTCCTCCCTTCCTCTTGTCTTTCGATCAGAAACAGCTGCTCAGTGTAGCCTGTGATAGCACTCGCCTGACCAAGTTTATTTTTGGAGCTGGTTCTAATAATAGCACATAATAGGCTATTGTCAAAGGCTTGTTTAAATGTGCCCATAGCACCTAGTTGAACCAAATATTTCTTTATATTTGTGCACTTTTATACTTATTATTTGTTGTTAGAGTTCCTGATTTAAATCATAAATTTAAGGATTTCAGGATGACTGATGAAATCTAAATATGTTTCACAAAGGAGCTGTTCTTTATTACTAACTAGTTCAATCATAATATGCCAATCTTGCCAGTGTATCTCATTTAAGTGAAGTTATTGAATGGCTGCTTATTTTTCACCATTATTCAACAAGTTTTGTTAAAATATTGGCTTCTTTTATCAAACTGTTTCATCAAAAACATGCTAACATTGCTCAGTGCAAGATGCAGTATACTGTAATTTTAGTAGCGGTACTGAAAATATGAGAGCGGTATTAATCTTTCAAATTGGTACCGGTATCCGGACTGTTGGCAGGATAAAAAAAAAAAATCAACTAATATCCGGCCAAAGCCAAGTGTTGTATGGCAGCAGACTAAGCAATCAGTGGCCGGGAATGTGCATGTGCGTGTGTGTGTGTGTGCTGTGTGTATTTGTGGTGATTAGACTGGTGACATCCTCAGGCTGACCCACACCTCATCGTCATTATCTCTGTCCAAGGCTGACCGCTAATATGGCTCAGCACTCTGTCAACACGTGGAGAGAAAACATACCTCCCTTTCTTATACAGTTGCTGAACACACCAACTCCCACACCGCAGTTATCAAGGCTCTTCTCTCCTTTTTTCAGTTTGAATTCTGCTTGTCGTGATTCACTCTCACTTGGTGCTCATCTAATTACCTGACAGTGACAGGGCGCAGAAGCACCTATGACGGACCAGTGCTATATGAGGCAGGAGAACAATGAAGAAGGAGCAATGGAGTGTAAAGGCCTACTTCTAATCATAGAGCACATAATGACACACATGTTGTATGCTGAAACAGAGTCTGCTGTGTTATTTTGTTGTCAGTATATCCTTCATCATTTAGGACAAAGGCTTGTAATCTAATCTGGTAACTTTTCTGAGGTTTAATGAAAAGCCAGTGGGTTATGGAGAGGGGCTTAAATGCTGCATATAACTTTGAGGTCGTATTCTAGTCACATTTTTTGTTTTCACTGACTTCTGTCATGTAATAATGTTATGAAATTTTATGTTTTAAAGGATGGGGAGTCTATTAGGAATAGCTAAATAAGTGAACCTTGAGTTTAGAGTTTTTATTACAGTATAGGCTCAAGCTTCAGTTCAATTTTTATTGTCAAACATTGTTCAGAAAATGCTGGGCTAATTTTAGCCAATCCTACTTTATCTTTCACCAAACCACCCACTCATATGTCAGATTCCAGTAGACGTGAATGTTGCCCAGTGTCGAGTTTATTAGCTGCCATGTAAGAACAGTTGTTGCCTTCAGTTAAAGATAGTGCTATTGTTTAGATCGGCCCTGACATGTGTTGGAACATGCTTGTTGAATGCTGCCGCCTTTATTTCTGTCACGATGCTCTCGATACATCTGGCCACTCTCCTCTCTGTGTTCCGTATCAGTGACAAGAAAATAACAATCTGTCTCGATTGTTTTCACAGGATACTGTCATTTGATGACCTCAGCAGCTCTCTGATGCAATCAAAACTCTGCATCCCCTTACCTCACAACTGATGTGAAGGAGTGAGTTTAGAGAGGGGGTTGGTTTGATGATTCAGCGTTGGTCACATCCTTATTGACCTAGTGGTAAATTAGATAATGATGAGGCTGTGCTGATCTCAACAGTGGGCTCGTCACTCCCACGTCCAGCTGACAAAGACCTGTAAATAAAAACACTGAAGCTTTAAGGCAGATGAAAATGCCAATAGACTCTAGGTTTTCATTATCATGGATGATTAAAAAAAGACGATCTGGATGGAAGTGTATTTGTATAGTGTGATTGTCAGTGCCTCCTCTCTGTGCATATTTCAAAATAGGACTAAGTTTGCTGATGTCAATACTGAAGACATTAATTAAGACGTGCATGCCTGTGTGGGGTCTGAGCGGGGTGTAAGACGACTGAGTGATGTTTCTCTCTAAATGTTATGACCCCACACTGTCAACAGAGCATCTAGTTCTGTCTCTGCATCTATATTAAAGACACCAACTGTGTGCGAGTGCGCGTGTCGTGTATGAAGAGTGTTTAAGTAACCAAAACAGCTGGGATTTTGGAGTATAGCTGATAGATGTGGTGAAGTGAGAGTGATTGTGTTTAGAGCCTATGCTGGTGCGTGTGTGTGCATACATTTGTATTTGTGGGTGTCTCGCAGCAGAGGGATGTGTGTTGTCCCATTATGTAGGGCGGGGGGCTCAGTGAGGCAGAAGAGGGGGTTGAGCTCTTCCACTCTCTTTATCCAGGAATGTACCCCCAACCCTCAATACCACAGTTTCTAGATGCTTATAAACTGTCATGATTTGTATGGATATCATACAGTATGTATGTATTTCATTAAGGATCACTGCAAGAGTTCAAGCTTTTTCAGCATGCAGACTTTGTTAATATAAACTCCTGCCAACCAACTAAGGGCTTTTATAGCCTATATATCCCACGTTGACTGGATAAATTGAGACCACTGATTTGATTAACATTCAAGCATCTGAGCCATGACACAAAACTGAACTTTTCCTAGATCTCCAGGCTTTCAGGGTTGGTTCTCATAACTTTTGTAAAGAATTTCTGTGCTGTGCCTGCTTCTTATTCACATAGTGACAAGCAGTCACTGCAGTGAACTTCCTAACATAGCTAGTTTTTCACCAGTGGCCTTAGATTAGTTCCAGAAGAACCTCTGGGATTGATTAAAACCCTTTACTGAACGACATGTTGATGGCAGTTGGAGTAAAGCCCATCATCAACTATTTGATGGCTTCAATTTCCCTTAAATTTCCTCTTTCTTTCTGACAATATCACCAATATGTTCTGTATCTGCCTGTTCAAACAGTCAAAGACGTTTGTGCTGACTTAATGTGCAGACCCACAATGCCGTGTTTTATGGCTGTAAGTTGAAAAAAGTTTTAGTTTTGTGCATCATTTAGTGACATGAATGTAAAACGGTGGCTGTCTTGGAGGTGGGAATTAAATGTAAAACTTATGGCATGCTGTGGGAAATTAGTCATAAATTAGCTGCAGTTTATAGTTAATGGGCTAGAACTTTCAAAACCACCAGTATGCTTCTTTAGACCCCTTTAAAGTTACCACAGTCTTAGTGTATGTAGTGACTCGCCTATAGAAGTACACACACACACACACACACACACACAAAGCAAAACCTAATAATAGAGTAAGTTGGATTGCCCACACAACCATAAAAAATTGAGTAGGGCCAGGAAAAGCCCTCAGCTCAGACTACCAGTCCCTTGATATAGTTCACATTACAAGACCTAAACCTGGTCTGCTTTGTATACACAAGGCAAGAATGAGTGTGTTAATCATGCCCTCTGACATACTGTGCATGCTCTCAATCATTCAAACACACGTGTATTTAGCTCTCACATATAGACACACACCGCCGCTTACTGTACAACCGAGAGAGCATATTCATTATGGGTAGGATAAACATGACACTGATGTCTCATCTTGCATGAGACTAGCGAGGTTTGCATCTCTCTAAACCACTCCCATATACACATTTACATTCTTATACTATGCTATCCTCATCTAAACGAGACACATTCTTCTCTGTACATTGAATATAGCCTTGGCTAATACAGGTAAGACAGTGAAAAGTGTCCAAACACACACATACCCATGCTCCAGCTCTATCAGCGGCTGCCAGCTGGATATTGTTAGACTGTTATGAAGGGGGTGAAGGGAGGAATGTGATCTCAACACCTCCAACTTCTGCCCTATTCACCTTGCGTGTTGTTCTGCAGGAAT
>NW_018127889.1:629407-639326 GCF_001952655.1 Monopterus albus | reverse complement strand
CAGTGAAAAATGGTTGTCTGTGCATGTGTGTGGTGGATGGGTTTGTGAATATGAGTGTGCAGATGTTTGCATGCCTGTCTATGTCATGTCTTAGTGGGGTGCGGAAGAAGAAGCTGAAAAAGCGTTTTGAGCCCAAGTGTGTCCATAAACATTGATTTGAGTTTTTGAGGCACTGCTTTTGTTATGTCTGTGTGTGTGTGTGTGTGTGTAAATCAAGTGAATGTTGGGCTTTAGACAGCACTGTAATGTTGTAGATTAAGGCACTGGTTGTGTGTTGATTGGAACCAGATGCTTTATTTCAGACTTGCTACACACATGTACTCATATGCCAGCACATTGTTTCAGTACACCTTTTTTTCCCCCCCTAAATTGCTATACTGGACCTTTTTCAGGAAATGATTGCCCATAGTGTTGTGCATTTTATCATCTAAGGATTTATGTTATTCGCTATGTAACTAGTTTAAGATTGATGCTATCCAGTGGTGGAAGTGCTCAGATTCGTTGCTTCAGTCAACGTAGTGATACAACAGTGTAAAAATACTCTTACAAGTAAAGGTCCTGCATTCAAAATAATAATAGTAATATCATAAATACTTGAAGTACAAAAAGTATTCATTGTATAATCAAAGTGTGATCAAATATTGCTACAGGTCAGATGTCATCACAGATTCAGTGTGATTTAATATTTCTTTAGGACAAAGCCCTGACTTCCAGGGCTTTGTCCCAACTGTTTTCTGCATAGGTCAGCACATGGCCCACAAACACACACACTGTGGCCCAGTGAAAACAAAGCCGGGCTCTGCCAGTGTAAACATGGCTATTGTTATATGCACAGTTTCTCGCCTCGTATCTTCGCTCCCTGTGGCGATTCAGGACTCTGAGAGGTACAGTATAATGCTGGCACAGGTCCCATGTAGTGGATTTATATTAAGAAATGTGAAGACTCATTTGCCCTGTGTTTATGTGAATATGTCAGTATAAAACAGGCTGTAGAGTTTGATTTATGTGCTTGGTTTCTCTCGCTTGTACTCCTCTTTCTGTCGTTTACTGGTTTGGTTTTTACTGCTTGGCTCCTTAAGTGTGGTTTGCAGCCATTTGGTTCAGGAGGTTTCCACTTTTTGACAGTTATTTTTAGACAAGCAGTCATCAGTTTACTATACTGTACTGGAATTTTCCAACAGAGTAAGCCCAAAGAAAAACTGGTTGTTGGGATGGAAGGGTGTTCAAATGTTAAACAAGTGTATTGGACTGTATCTCTGCACATATACCAGGTAGTACATCCGTATGCATTGATGCATTTGATGTAGCTACAGTATGAGTGTGCATGCACCTTTGCATGCATTGCAACTCTATGTTCTGTACTGGAGCTGTGTCAAACTGTGTGTGTTTGTGTGAGTGTCACATCATTGCGTCTCTCTGCTGTGACCCTGCGCCACATGTGCAGCCAATTAGAGCCAATCAGAAGTCTGTAATCAGGGCGTGGCAGTGAGGGAGTTTTAAGACCCATGAAGAAGGACATTTTGACCTGCCAGATCGAATCCCATTGCGTTTTGCTGCTTTTTTTGCCTCTTCTTATGGGGGTGCTGTGTTTTTATGGTTTGTGCCAAGCAGACCCGGATAAAATGGGATTTCAGATTCTTGGTTTATTAACCAATTTTGATGACAGGTTGGTGCAGTTTGAGATGGTGTAATTACAGTGGTATTTTAATGTAACAGTATATATTTCAGTTGGCAACTTACCTGGCGCCATATGAAATCCCCCAGCGCAGTAAAGGAGATCAAAACAAAGATCAGAAATCATTTACTGCGTCTATTAGTCTGGCATCAACCTCCTGCTCTTTTGCTCATAGCAAGTGGCTGGAACAAGATCTAGCAGATCTCTTTAAACTCTGGACCACTATTGTTTATTGTCTATCCACTTTCCTGCAGTAAGATAGCATCAAAAATGTTCCTCTAACATGTGCATTGTGCCATGGCATAAGTTAATATGCAATGTAAGGCGTCGTTTGAGAGGGTTCTGTCTTGAAGTTAATGAATTACTGTAGAGGAACAGCAGTACTGCTAATGAATAAACTGTTAATGAATTACTGTAGAGGAACAGCAGCACTACTAATGCATAAACTACAACCCAGGTGGCAATGGCACAGTTAAATTAAACACAGTACGTCATGACCAGTGTGCTCTTGTCAGTCAGATGCCAGAAGTTAATTTCAGAAACTTGATAGTTTTTATTAACTGAAGAAATAGCGACTGGGTTTCATCGTTTGAGAGAGTGCAAGTTTATCAAGTGCCAACTTGATGTCAGTTTTCCAGTGTGTCTCAGATACAGAACGTTCATGCACTGAGAATTAATGGGAGAATTAATTTTTGAAGAATAAGTGGTTAGTCTTTCTAAAGATGAACCCTTATTAACTATTAAATTCCAGCCCATTGAAAAGAAACCTCTGTCATGCTTGATATTCCTGCCATCAGTGCTGTGTTTCAGTTTTATTTGTTTGTTTGTTTTTGGTGCAGATCACTGCACAGACCACAGCTGCTTCATGCTAAATGACTTCCTAGTTTACACAAAATAATATATTGTGCATGTTGTAATAGAGGTTAAGTACAGGTGTACCACAAAACAGTATGGTATTTATCACTTCCCCATCTCCAAGTCTTTATTTCTTGTCAGTTTCTACTGCAAACTTGTAAATGTCAGTAGTCAAGTTTTTCTCAACCTTTTCACCATTGCACAATTAGAAACTCTACTGAATCGGGGCTTTGTGAGCTCTGCGCTGCTCCTTCCTGCGCTTTGATTGGCTCCTGGAAAACTGCCAAAGTCCATCTCTGGAAATTTGATCAGTATGTTTGTTCACTGGCCTTTAAACAAATGGTCCATTTTACTCCAAATCATGTCACAATGTCACTATTACTGCTACTGATATCAGCAAAACCAGGCCGCAGATTTTACTTTGTCTGTTTGTCCAGAGTACTGAAAACAATGACAGATAGGCACACAGCTGGACAGACAATCATCTGTTGAGTTGTAAATCACCACCGATCTGAGAGGGCAGACAAACACAGTGACTGGAGTATGGCCCGGCCTCCAAAACCACATATGAGCGGATAGGAATGTATAAGCCCACTGCATTGTGGGTTTGTGTCTGGGGTAAAGATTGCAGACTCCCTGACTCACAGGACACTGTGAGGCTGGGGAAAGAGATGGGGGAAGTTTAACTTTCGGGAATCAGAGTGCAAGGTCAGGAGAAGTGTGAATCAGCGCCATGATGCTGTCTATAACTGCTCCTTACTTAATACATACTTTGCTCCTCATGCCCTGTCTCTGAAACTAGGCCATATGTGGTCACGACAGCCAGAGACCATTGTAGCAGTAATACCTGGCTGTAGAACTAATGTATACGGAATATAGAGCCATAGAACCCATGGCTTTTGGTGGCATTGCAGCGACACAATGTCAAATAAAGAGGTTTACATTTTAGCGATATGCATACCGTGGATGTATCTGCAGTAACACAAGCAAACAACATACAGAGGAATGTTTTTTCCAGTAATATTGGTACAGTATTAATGTTCAGTGTTACATATTTGACACATATTTGACACACATAACGTTAAAGTAACCATCATTTGTTTGTGAACCAAGAAATTTCATGCTACACATTGATAGTCTAACAAGCTCCCTGTTTTTCTAGCTGTGTTGATGGTGTAAATTTTAACATCATCTCACTAAAATGCTGCATGGACTCCAGTGTTATGTCCGACATAATTCATTCCATCATTCCCTCGCTTTCTTCTTCTTTTGAAGTTCCAAAGAAGTTGCTTCAGGAGCAGGGTTCCAGACCACCGGTGCACTCCCCACCAGCCAGTGCCCATGATCCCAATATAGTGGGAGACGGTCCTCCGGATGGGAGCTCAGTCACTGTTCCAGGTGAGCGGAACGATGCAAACACATAACCTTCCCATACACACAGTCACACACTCCCTGCCTCCTATGGAGAACAGGTAACACTTCCTGGTACTGGCTCCAAACACGTCACCTACAGCTCACCTGGAAAGACCTGTTTCCATCTCTGATGGAGTGATGGGAGATGAAAAATGAAGGTTGAACAAGATGCATTTTATTGTGAAAACAGTAACAACAATCAACAATTCAATAGATGCTTACATCAAAGTAGGGTAATATATCGTGGCTTATAAAGCAGCATCACAGTATCAAATAAAATGTTCTAGTTGCCCCCAAAATTCATCCAGATGTGTTGGTATTCTTAAAAACACCGGGTTCCTGTCTAGAATTAAATTAAAAGAGCAGCTACTGCATCTTGTGTTTTATAACGCTAAGTGCTTTCTTTTGACATTCAGTGTGGCTATTTTTGTGTATGTTTGAAAGAGGGATTATGGTTTACTGGTTGGATGTAGCTGATGTTTGCACCACAGCAGTGGGTCCAGGTGGCATCATTTACCTCCTCAGTGAGCAATTCCAGTCTAAACGGCATTTATCAGATAAAGAGGGCCTGACACACCTTAGAGACTCTGTAATTAGAGGTCATTGGTGTCTGTGACAGTTTACCAAAGCATGCTTACTTAAATGATGAAAAATCAAGTATGATATATGACCACACACACACAGATCCTTAAATCTCAAGTCACTGAGCTGCATGCTCCTGTTTATTTTGGCTCTCGTAGCTTGAGGGTTGTTTTGACATATTGCTCTTTCATGGAGCTAAAGTACAGGCAGTTACAGTATCCTGGCTAAATGCTTCTTCGGGTTAACTAAAGGTGACTGTACTCAGAAAATGAACATTCTTTGTGAATCTAAGTCCTTAAATCACCCTGTACTTCTTTATACTCTTATCTCAGCTCCTCAGCTCTGGCACACACAACACAAAGCAGCATGGAAGCACTGAAAGATGTTGGGCTGTGCTGAAAATCCAAAGAAAGAAGCAGTTGTTCCCATCTATAAATAGACTTTCTGAGATGCCGGGGGAGCTTTTTAAATGTTGCCAAAGAGTAAATATTTCCCATGTGGTTCTCTGTTTCTTACCAACCTGAGTCAGAATGAATTCGACAGAAGCGGATGTTGTTATCTGCTGAATCAGACTCTTTGAAAATGTATGTGTGTGTGATGCATCTTTTTACAGAAGCATATCTGCTAAAATCGAAAACCCCTGTGGATGACTCAGTGGTCTGAATGCTGTAGTCACAATAGCTCTGAGACAATACACTCCCTCCTTACTGTAAATGATCCAACCAGTGGCGTCATAATCTGACAGTACATCAGGTTTGAAACACACTACTCGTGTGTCCTTGCATCTGGGGCTGTTTCTTGATGTTTTCTTTAAATATGAAACTTTTCAAAAACTTTTTTTTTTAAATGATCTTACATTACAGCTCAACTTTCCTGCTCTGCCGTCTTTTGCAGATAATAAGAAGATAAGGGAGACAAAACACACCGAGAAGAAGTCTTTAGACAGCGGAAGACAAGGAGGACAAAGTCCACTGTGGCCCAGAGGCATGAATCCCATCAACTCCGCTTCTAGCACCAATATGACCTTCATCAGCAATGCACTGGCAGCCTATACCTACATATCAGGTAATGTAGACAACATCTAATGACACATAACATCAGTAGCCTAAAGGCTCTGATGGAAGGTAAGTTAGAAGGCACACCCGAACTCTGATTTCATTTGGGAAGAGATCTGACTGAATCTTAATATTCACAAACAGTGTCAGCTCAGTGTTGCTTCTCAGCCAGCGATATTAGTGACATTGGGTTTTGGGTGCATAGTTTCATGTGTGGTATATATGTGGGGCATGCTGTGATTTGAGTAAAATACCCCGTTTTCTTTTTCCTGGGTTTGAAAGGTGGGTAAATGTAGGCTAAGAGGAATGCAGATGTTAGGCAGAGATAATGACTGTACATGCGCTGTCAGTCACCTGTTCTAGCCAGTTGCTGGAGTGAGAGGCAGAGACTTTGGATATATCTTGTTTTATTACCTCCCACTCTGACTCAAATAAACAGATTATACTGTACATAGGCAAATATATAAGGCATAGCGTCAAATAAACACATATGCCATAATGGGCCGATAGACTCACTCAGCTTGCCCAGCTTCCAACTTCTTAAAAGGTTTTCTCACATTTGTAAGCAGCCATAACATTTTATGACCTACTTTATTTGCAGAATGTTATATTGAACAAATATGAATTACATTTAGAGATGCATTTCTGTAGACACAGGGCAAGAGAATTACAGTGTATTGCATAATTTGTGAGACATTCTAACCAAACCAAAAAGCCAAGGAGCTACAGTACAGTAAGTCATATGAGCTGTAAGTCTGCAGCTGCACGCTGTTCATTACAGCGTGTGAGCCATCTAGTGAAATGTTTTACAGCAGAGGGCAGAGGAAAATAAAAAAGAGATCCAACATCAGTCAGAAAGATCCAACTAAACGGTTGACATGTTTTCATTAAGAAACCAGCCAAACATTCTCCATCTTGTTCTCTACACCCCCAACCCCCCACCCCTGTAACAGACCACCCAGAGAGGGCAGCGCTCTTCTTCATCTGTGGTGTGTGTTTGGGCCTGTTCCTCACACTCTTCGCCCTGGTGGTCCAGATCTCCTGTCGCACCGACTGCCAACCCCGCCAGCGACCGCCTGCCAAAAAACGAGCACGTCCTGCTGACTCGTCCTCCGATTCCAGCGATTCAGACTCGGAATGGGACAACACTTCAGATCTGTCAGCACGCCGACATCGGCGCTTTGAGCGCACACTTAACACAAATGTGTTTACGTCAGCAGAAGAGCTGGAAAGAGCACAGAGACTTGAGGAGCGAGAGAGAATCATCCGAGAGATCTGGATGAATGGTCAACCGGACATCCCTGGGACACGGAGCCTCAATCGGTATTATTGAGCACCACTAAGAGTCTTTTGATAGAACAGAAATCAGGACACACTTGGGTTGGGAGGAACAAGACACATGATGAAACTTTATAAGCAAGCATGCAACAGTGGAAGGTTTCAGAGACTTGTGCAGAAACCCTTTCCTTCTTGCTGGTTTGCATATGGCATACCCCATTCAGTAAGAGAATAAGCTCCCCCTCTGCATGAAAAGCTCACCTGTTTATTCCAGAAGTAAGGGGTGGAAGGCTACACTGCCTTGCCCGCGACCTCAGCAGGCTTTTTTGAAGTGAGGATTTATGGTTTAGCTACTTTACACACACAGGCCCATAGAGGCTACTTGGTAAGTGAAAGACCAAGGCCTAGGATGGGTCTGTTTTACCCAGAAGATGGGGCAGCTGCAAAAGACACATGAAGCTTTCAGCTCAGTACCCTCCAGTATTTAAATGTGGACGTGAGCGAGGGCCAGCGTAAAGCAGAAAGAAATGTACTGGATGAGGGGACACTGACAGACTATCTTTCAGCAGTGTACAACTATGCTGCCTTTTTACCTTTGTAAAACCAAAAGATAAATTTTGTGGAATTCATCTCAGCCCTTATGAAATCTATATTTTAATATTTAATAGTTTGTGGATGTTGTGTATTTTTGTTGTCAAGTCTGGTTTTATTATGAGATATTTTTATACTTGGCAAAGGCTGTCTGGCACCTCAGGGATACAATCCTAGTGTTTCTGTTTTTGGTTGATGTATTTGCCTCCTAAGAAATGGATCAGCTCATTTAAACAGCTATGTCAGCATTTAAAGAAAAGAAAAGTATCGTAAAGAGCCTCAAAGAGGTTTTAGTGATTTTACCTTATTTTTGATACAGTATGTTTAAATCACAGTGCAGTGCCTTATCTAGCTATTAAGTCACTGTTGTCAAGAGAACAGCTGGTGTATCACTCAACTGGCCAAGTGGAAAAACTGAATTTGTCTTATCTCTTATGTTTTGCCATCACCGCTTTACTAATGTGAACCAGGTGTAAAACCTGAATACGTCTGTCAAACATTGCACTTGCGATCTCCCCAGATATAAATTAATGTGATAAAGCTATGCCGATTTTGTACCAGCGACAAATGATTTTTTTCACTCATAGAAAACTTCAAAATTTCAGGTCTTGTGCTTATATTTCAAAAATAGTGGCGCTAAACAGATGCGCGTGGTAATCACTGCTCATGGCCATCTGAAGAAGGAACCAGCACTGCAGAAGTGTTCACAGTGAGCATGCAAATTTTATCTCCTAAATCATGTTGCCAGTGTAATAGTATAAGCTATTGACAGTCTGGTTCTGTTTGAGCTGCCCTGGATTCAAGCATAGAATTAATTATAGTTTCCATAAGAAGCTTGGTATTTTTCTGACAGAGTTTGAGTGTGTGGGACATATTATGGTCATCTCCATAAGGACTGCTGCTCTGTTTTGTTTTTTTATAAACCCAGTTCTTGTGTTTAGACATGAACAAGGTTAAAAATGTGCCAGTAGCTGGTTAAGTGAGAGACCACAATATAACTCCTGTGCTTGGAATAAACTGTTCAAAAATAACCTGTCTACTCATGTTTTTTTGTTTTATCTGTTAATATTGCACATTTTTGTCAGAAATGGTTTGCATTTTAAATGTCACTTCACATTCACAGTCCCACATTGCTTGTATTAAAGTCCAATTATGGACAATGCTTGCCCTGCATTATGACACCCAAATAGTAATTTTAAAGCTACATATGTAGAGATTACAAAGAATTAATCATAAACTCCCAAGTTTGTTTTCCGGTGATGACCTCTGAGATTTACTGGCTTTGCTCGCCCCCTGGTGTTAAATTTAAGGCGCTACAGTTTGTGTAAATTGAGATGGATAAGTTACCCAATTACAATAAAAGTATTTATGGCTATGATAAATGATTTTTTACTTTATTCCTTAAATTAACTACAGCACCTGTAAGCTACTCGGAATAAAAACTACGACGTTTTTCTTATTTTCGAAGGCTTCTCCGAACATGTATTAATTGTCATAATTAATTGTCACATATTTTTAATTCATTTGGTTTACACTCTGAATTTAAGGGTTTTTTTTCAATAATATTTTTTTTATCTACTTGTCTTCTCGAGTTGTTGCTGTCGTGTCGTTTCCATGGATACCATAAACTTACCACGGTGTCGGGTTGCTTTACACACCAACAAAGCGTCGCTAGTTAAATCCACAAATCACGAAAGTAATAGCCAGTTGTTCAACATTTAGTCGGGGGTGAGGAAGTCGTAAAGGGGGGAAAAACCCTTAAAAACCAGCAATGTCTTGGAACTGGAACAATTACGGATTGCCATTTTTACCAGGATACTCGTTTCGGGATGTAACGGTGAGAATTGGGTCAAGTTATGTTAAAATGTGTTTAGCTAACGTTAGGCTAATTTAAAAAGTTCTTAAATTACGTAAGACGATGCTTTTAATGTGTGGCAGTTTCTCTAATACAAATTCCTGCATTGTTCCAGTTATGTCGAATATAAATTATCAATAAATGTGAGAGTAAACTTTAGCATCTGATTAAGATTCTTTTCTTTTACACGATTGTATGTTTTGATTTGATTTGATTTGATTTGATTTATTTATTTTTTCAAACATATAACAACAGTCAATATGTAACCACACATAATTCCAGATATATCCACAAATATATTTTCAATTTGCTTATACCTAGTACATGCTTGAACGGAGTAGGAAGACGTTAGACTTATCTATCTACCCCCTAACATCATCTTACCATCATTGGTTTGCAAGCAGTATTACTACATAGATACATATTCTACATCCACACTCCCGTCTGATTAATCGTTAATTCTGTTCTTGCCCATATCTTGATTGACACATACCTTTATATTTGTGTTTAAACTCATCAATTTTCTTACTGTTTTTTATGTCCATATTTAAATTATTCCATAGTTTTACCCCATTTATGGAAATACAAAATCTTTTTTTGGTTGTACTTATAGCA
>NW_018127889.1:621723-628898 GCF_001952655.1 Monopterus albus | reverse complement strand
CACCTAGAAATTTTATTTCATATACTCGTTCTATATTAGCTCCCCCTATTTTCACTTGCAGTTCATTATCTAGTCTACGATTCCCAAATACCATGAATTTAGTTTTATCCATATTCATAGATAGCATATTGCTATCACACCATTTCTTTATCTTCTCAAGTTCCTGTGAAACCTGTCCCGATAGTTGCTGTAGGTTATCCCCGGATGCCCATATGGTAGTGTCATCAGCTAATAAGACCATTTTCACTAAAGCCGAAACCTTGCACATATCGTTACTTTTACATATGTTACTTTTATTCTGTCTGCCCCAATATCTGATACAACACTTTCTCAAGTACAGCATTGTGCTGAACAGTAGGCTCACATAACTTGCTATTTGGTGCATTTGAATCAGTGTTGCAAATATTAGGTTTCTATTTTTATTGTGCTTTGCCACAGCTAATTTATACCCTCTTCAATGATCTCTCTTCTGCAGAAGTCAGCCTTCCATTGTCCACAGACACTCTCATACAAGAATGGCTATGCTCTGCCGCGTCGCCCCACTGTTGGCATTGGACAGGAGCCTCTTTTGTCAGAGATGCTGATCCAGCAGCAGCTCAGTCAGTTGACATGTGAGATGCCAGATATTACCCACGACTCCTGTGACAAGAGCCCATCTGAGGACTTCATCCCAGCTCATGTGGCCCTTGACAAGAAGGTACAGTTCCACCTTGAAGTGCAAGACTAATGATTTTTGTTGGTGTCTGATTAATTCCTTGTTTGCCTGTTCTTCACTGACCCTCTTATCTTGTAGGTGCTGCGATTCTATGCATACTTTGAGGAGGATATCCTGTTTTCTCCTGAAGAGGTGAACCGTGTGCGTCCAGTGATAATTTACTACTACCTTGAAGATGACAGCATGTGCATCATTGAGCCTATGGTGGAGAACTCGGGGATACCACAGGGGAAACGGATCAAACGGCAGCGTCTGCCCAAGAATGAACGTGGAGAGCATTACCAGTGGAAAGACCTCAACCTTGGCATGGACATGGAGGTGTATGGGGTCAAGTACCACATCACAGACTGTGATGCTTTTACCAAGGTACAACACATACCTTTATGCTCTCTGTTTTTAGTAGCTTTAATATTGTCTGTGTGTCTGAAACAAAAATATGGATGCATACCTAACAGAAGTCTGTCAGTGGAATTATATCCTCTGTGTGTGTATACAGGAATTCATGGAAAGTGAGGGCATAGTTCTGAATGACCCTGAGCCGATGCCAGTGGATTCTTACAGCGAACGTCGCAAGAAACCACAGCCTTGCTACACAACACCCTCTGAATTCGACCACTTGCACCAGTTTCTTACTATGGACCGCAAGGTAAAGGAAACTCTATTCCAAACCCGCAGGGTAACCACTACAGATACAAATACAATAGCATCTCTTCGCCAAGCTATTATAGAAAACCAAAATGATTTACTTCTGTGGTATTTATAACTGCCACGATGTAGACTGCAGTTGGTATTCTTCATGTGAATAAGTATGAGACTCCCAATAACAGCACTATCAAGATGGACATTATGTATCTGTGGTCACCTAGCTTAACTAAAAACATGTTATCTCATATTTTTAAACTTTATACTTCTGTATAAATATTGACATGAAATGACATGAAAACATTAACCAAAAAATACAAAGTAATTCTAAAAGTAGTGTTGTCCTAAACCTCTTGATTGTGTTTTAAGACATGGTGTTGGGAGGTGAATTAATAATATAGTCTCATTGTCCTGCAGGTGTTTGTAGCCTGTGATATTTCATTTGGCATACCAGTTCTAGTGGCAGGCTTTTAACGTCTTCTTGGCCAGGTGCTCCGTTTCTTTGCCTTGTGGGATGACACCGACTCCTTGTACGGGGAGACCAAGCCTGTTACCATCCAGTATTACCTGGTGGACGACACAGTGGAGGTCAGAGAAGTCTACGGACCCAACAGTGGCCGAGATCCTTTCCCTGTCCTGATGCGCAGACAGAGGCTTCCCAAGAAAATCAAATCAGGTGAGATGAAATGTAATGTCACTTTTAACTATATATTTTTATTTCTTTATCATCTGATACAATGGAGTGACGCAGTGCAAAAGCAGATACCATATGAATCTGGACATGCTATAGATTATTCTGATGTTTACATCATATAGAAAATCATCTGTAGCCCCCATCCTTAGCAGCTAATGCACTGCTAATGCAGCACATATCAGACATCCAAATAAATATTTGATTTATTCAGCACATTTCATACAAAAATATGACATAGAATGTTTCACAATAGATGCACAGAAAAAACTCAACAGTAGAGATATCAAATACAAAGGATTTTCTAAATGAGATAACATGAAACAGATTTAAGATCTAGTAAATATGATCATATGACATATTTTTAATTTAAAATACACTTAAAGTACTGTAATACTCTATTTCTTTCCAGAGAACTTCCCCACCTGTGTGCTAGAGGTCTCGAAAGATGAAGTGGATGAATACTACTCACCCAAAGACTTCCAGCTGGGTCAAACCATTACGCTGCTGGGTCGTCGCTTCCTGCTGCATGACTGTGATGCCTTCACCAAAGAGTATTTCCAGAGGAATCACCCAGACATGGACTTGAAACCCATTGAGGTACCAAAGAAGGTCGACATGTTTCAGGGCAGGAAGAAGGTGAGAGACAAAACTGTATTTTTAATGTTATTTACTTTTCTTTTTAAATCTATTGCGGGTCCTTGCTGGTGTTGTAAATAATTTTTTCTCATCTATTGCCCTTACATGTCCACGTCTACAGGAGATTCCTCCCTACAATGGTTTTGGTTCACTTGAAGACTCTCTCCAGAATTGTTTGTCTCTAATTCCCGAACCTCCCAAGAAGAATTTATTAAAGATCCTGGAAAACGACCACAAAGTTTTGCGCTACAGCGCCACACTGGTGAGAGCACACCGGAGAATGTATTTGTCCTTCTTTGACTGAACCTTCTGAATGACTAGCGAATGTTACAGGTCACCAAACTGCAGTGTGATAAAATAAGCTATGTCTAAGTCAAACCTTGCTGGTCATTTTATAATTTATCCCCTGTCCAATATTACTGACATTCCAGGATTCTCAGAATCCCCAAGATGAAGGCCGACGTTTTATACTGTCCTACTTCCTGTCCAATGATATGATCAGTATTTTTGAAAAGCCCACTCGCAACTCTGGTATAATCGGTGGCAAGTTCCTGGAAAAGACACGTGTCCCCAAGCCGAACTCTACGCTGGAAAATCCTGAGTTCTACTCACCTGCAGACTTTGCTATTGGAGCCGTTGTGGAAGGTAAGATTCTTAGCTTAGCAGGTGCAATTTTACCTTTATTTTCAAAATACTCTGAAGCTGACATTGTTTCACAAAAAAAAAGGCAGCATTGTGTAGTTTGTTGCTACAGTACTAAACATGTCTTTCTAGGTACATTAAGCTATAGCCGACATCATTATTGTCTAAGTTAAACTTCAGTAGTGTATCAGTTGATAAAACCTAAAAGCTCAGCTCATGGCATCGTTCTGCCTCCTCTCATCTGTATTTTTTTTCCTTTCACATCAAGTTTTCAGCCACCGCTTTATTTTGACTGATGCTGACCAGTACGTCCTTACATACCTGGAGTCCATCTCAAGTCAGATCCCTTCTCAGACGCTGGATTCTTTGCGTCAGAAGCTCAGTGTGGAAACAAATAACCAGCCACGTAACCAAAAAGTGCAATCAGAAATAACACCCTCCTCTTGAATTGTCTGCAGGTGGGTGCCACTGCTTATGAACAGAGAATATACAGTAGTTTATGCCCATATCTCTTTCTTTATCAGGTGATGAAGTATCAGAGCAGCCTTTGTGTCAGGGAAGGCTCTTTCCACTCTTACTTCTAATAGTTTTAGCATTTTGTTGACCAAAGAAATTAGAAATACATCTCAAATACAGCAGAAGTGTCCACAACTCGTTTCAGAAAACTGCATTATTTAATAAAGTAATTAACAAAACAATTAAAAAGGAAAAAACATGGAATGCCATGCTGCAATAGCCAACATACATACTTGATGCATATCTGTTAGGTGATCAGTGACATATACAATTTTTAGACAGACGTAAATCACTGGGAGAAGCCCAGGTGAGCGCTCTACTGGTTGGCCAAAATCCCTTCCCTGCTGTGAAGGGATCACGTTAAAGCCAGCGTACAGTAAGCTTATATCATCAGTAATGTTATTCTGCTCCGATGGACCAGACTAGAAAACAAGCAAAGCCGGCTCAATGATAAGAGCTGTGAACAACATCGGACAGCACTAAAACCAATACAGTACTTGTGTATGAAGATATGCATCAACACATTCATATTTGACACACATGTCACACTCTGTGTTCGCTCTATATTTGAATCATTATGCATACAACAGTGCTCCTTAAAGTGGGATAACAGGCTGTGTGGATGTATAAAAATACTGTTATGATGAGAAGAGTAATGTCTGTTGGGCTCAAGGATTTCCTTAGATTTCATTTTCCAGCATTCAAGTCTGCAGCGAGCGAGTCCCTGTAGCATGTCAGGACTTACTCAACCGGAAGCTTGGTGACCAATAGCTGCCAGCCTCACTGTTGTGCTGATGAGAAACCTTAGCCTGGGCTAAGGCCGCTGTTCAGGCCAGTCAGTGGGTTATTTTATGGAGACTTGAGTTTTTTGGTCCGAGGAGAGGCTCCGTTCTCAGCTTTAAGAAGTCCGTTTTCATGGTGACCAACTAGTGCGGAGACACAGAGAGGAGAGGTCAGGAGAAGTTGACTAATGCAGCACAGATCAGACATCCAGCGTGATCAGGGCTAGGGGTGAAATTTTTCATGGTGACCAACTAGTGCGGAGACACAGAGAGGAGAGGTCAGGAGAAGTTGACTAATGCAGCACAGATCAGACATCCAGCGTGATCAGGGCTAGGGGGGAAATGGTTCAAGTAAAAAAAAAAAAAAAAAAAGTCTAGTAGAACTCATCTGGCGCCTCAGAATGTAAACAACCAGAACTTGCAGAAGGACATAAAAACAGAATTAACAGAGCAGAGTTGTTTTGAAACGTGCATTTGGGCTATGATGCACTTTGTGTTGACAATGAATAAGGGTTAATGTTCTTTATATTCTTAACCAGAATTCTAAGGCAAACATTTAACTTTCTGCCAAATGAATGAAAAGCATGTTGAAATCAGCAGTGCCCTCCCCCGGCTTTACCAAACGTGCACAGAACTGAAAACTGTGACCTCAAAAACCATGATATGAGCTGAATCTGTGAACCATTCCACCCCTAATCGGGACACATCAAAAAAGCAGGGAATGATGAGAAGGAGAAACATGTTAAGCCAGGAATCATGACAAGTCACGTTCCTGAAAACCCCAATATTGTGAAACGGCTGCCGGACTCCTCAGGAACTATTTGTTTGGAGATAAGGTCAGTCAGTCTGTTAGGAAACATTTGACTGGGTGTTTATACTCACGTGAGTCTCTCTTCAGTGATCGTAGGGGTTGTTTTGTGGAAGCCTTCTTGCGAACAGCCTGCTCATGTCTGAACTCCCTCCAACGCCTCAGCTGGAAGCGGATAAACTTCCAGAGTAGCCAAGATTGGGTGAAACATACCAGCAGTAAAACAGTCATCCTGTAGGGGCCCGAGGCAAGAATAGTAGTGAGACTGTGTTTTTGAAAACGAGCCTGACATCGCAAGCCGAAATACTGAAATAACTCTGTGGCGGTGGTGTGTGTGTGTGTGTGTGTTTAGAAATATTCTTCATAATTTATTTCAAACATTCGTTCCAGGCAACAAGACTGTTTTCACTGTTTATTTAGCCGTGGTTGTCCCTGTTTGCAACCACTTTGACTGTGGTTGTCCAAGTGCTACTGTGTCACAAAAAGCAAAAAGTTAAAATAATGTTTGCTGACCTGTAAAATATATTCTGAGATATTCCTTTTGTTCTGAGTAGTCACACTAACTGATCATATGGAGAGCTGTGTTTTTACTCTTTTCTGTCAGTGTCAAATTTCCTGGCTACATCGACTGTGGATTTATGCTGTAAAATAATAAAAACACAAGAAAGTCTACACCTTTATGGGCACCAAGTGTATTTTAACTATAAAGTTGTTATAGCAGCTGTAAAAAGTCATGGCAGAGCCACAAAGAGAATATCCACAAATGTTGGACACAAGTCATTATTTTGTTCAGCACTGTCTGCTCACATAAGGTGTTACCTTATCAATACAGTGTTGAAGTTGCCCGTCTCCAAATCCAGCTCCTGGTTCTCAGCACGAGCCAAACCAAACCCAACAGCAAGGAACATCAGGGTCAGAGTGGCCATCCGTGTAAACACAAAGCTGACCGCCCACAGGTCAAACCTGAGGAGCACAGTGACATTATGGTCAATTTAAAAGAAAAGCTGCTGAGACAAGCAAATCCATTTGATGAGAAGGAGAAAAGAACAGCCAGGAGACATGGAGTTCAAGGACTTAAGTGTCTGTGATAAGATTATACCAAGACGTCTAAGGGCAAGTAAAATACTACTTACATTTTCTGATGGTTCTCATCAGTGAAGTAGAAGAGTCTGGCAACATGGAAGCCCAGCTCTGACACATACTGGAGGAAGAGGAGCACAAGACCCACACGGCTCAAACTACACAGGAAGGAAGAGACAAGCCATCACCCGGAGGTGATGAGAAAGGCAATAAGGTGGATATGATGACAAAACAAAAGAGCAGTGGGAAACATCACTGGAAACAATTTCTAGACTGTTGATAACTCGGCATAGATTGTTTAAACTAGCAGTGAAGAAGGAATGTAAGCTTAGAAATACACTGCAAGGTCACCCATTCATTCTGTGGGGGCTCAAACATCACTTTGAACCGTGGGACTGTGTTTTTCTAGAATTTGCAGGTTTTCAAAATCGTCCTGCTGGATGCTTACTTTAATAAATAGGCTGCAGAGATATGCAGCAGATACAAGCAGATGTACTGCAGCTGACGAGAGAGCTCCTCCTGAAAGACAAACGGCAAAGTTTAAAATCCTGGAGACTTCCGTTCTTTAATTTGTCTAAATACACATACGGTACATGCAGAACATACGCATACAGCTTATCTAGTCACACTCCTGAACCCTTCCAGCTCCCAGGGCCTACT
>NW_018127889.1:611932-621570 GCF_001952655.1 Monopterus albus | reverse complement strand
AAAAATAAATCAGCAATAATTTTAATTATCAATTCATCATTTGTGTTTTTAGGCACAAATGTCAAAAATTCACTTCAGCTTCTCAAATGTGACTTTTCTGGTTTTCATTATGTCTATAATGGCAAAATAAACACAGTGTGTATGTGAACTCAAATTCTGTTAAACAATGAAATAGGTCCCCAGCTTTCTAACATTTACACACCCAATGCTTACTCAAGAACCATCTGCAGATTGATCGATAATAAAAAGGAATAGTAGCTACAGTTCTATGGATACATGACTGTGTGCACAATACATGTAAAATATATTAAATGTATTTTTTTAGTGAGGAAAAAAACTGAATCTACAAACTTGTACTGACTTCATATCTTAATACATCTGTGACAGTGTACCTGAGGTGTACATGGGGATAGTTCTCCCAGAGGCTGCTGGGATGCAGGAGATATCCTTCCTGTGTAGGGGGGGGGGAAATGAGAGGAACATTTAAAAATATTTCAATAATGTTGTTGGTTTGTGTACAAGCCAAAATAAAATGCCAGCTATCTTTGATATGTGTGTCATTTACATAACCAGGTAATACGGGCAGGCGTGATCGCAGTAAAAAAAAATAAATAAATAAATAAAAATAAAAAAAAATCACACTCACTGTTATGAGGATGTAAAAACTCCACACACTAGAAACCAAGTGAAACACACACAGTTGACCCGACTCATTGAACTTGGTGTTCTTGCTCTTGGAGAGGTGGAGACGCCGGTTCACTTTCTGCAACATGAACAAAAGAAATCTATTATGACCTAGTCATAATAGGTGGCATGTAGATTCTTATCATCGTCACGCACAAGGAAGTGTCACCATCATAAAAATAACTGGGCCAACTATAAGCAGCAAATACTATTTATGGCTGCTGCTTGAAAACCCTCCTCTGAAGTATTATTTCAACCCTTTGGAAACCGTGGTGATGGAGCTAAAATAAAACCCCCTTCCTCCTCACTGGCCTATTTCTACACAATGACACAAGGGCTCATATTTCAGATGGAGTAGTATCTGCCCATTTTGTCTGATTTAGTCTTGAAAACAGCAAACTGGTCACATCGCTTCTGTGTTTCTGATGATACATTTCAAAATGTCCCTTTAACACCACAAAGTATATTTGCATGCAAACAAACCCTAAAGGGAAAACGGCTCATATCCTGGTTTCAGTATATTGTGTCTTCATATGCTTGAATATATTATTAATAGCAAGCTCCTGTGCTGCTGTGAGAACAGCAAACACACACCACAGAGTAAGTTCAGACTCATCACTGCAAAAACAGGTTATCGCAGTAATGATGGTGGTAATAATCACTTGAGCAGTTTCCATACAATTAAAGGAATGTCACCATGCATGTAAACACATTATATAACAGGTGATAGTAAAGAGAACTCAACAGCCAACTTTGTTAATACCTTATTTTGGTAACACTTTATTTTATTTTATATTTAAATACAGTGTTAAAGGACAAGGCCGGTCATTTTCTATATTATTTGTATGAAAATTTCTGAAAATACCGAGACTAAAACTGACAACGAATCGTCTCTACTCACAGCTAATGTCCGTCAGTCCTGGTTTAGCTTGTTGGTCTGTACGACAGACCTACGCAGTTCTTCAAAACCACATCAGTGAAACGCACCGCTGCACTTGGTCACATACTCGACTCTGAATTGTACTAACTTCAGGAAATTAGGACTGCACAGAAAAAATGGGGCAACAGTTGGCGTCTGGTGTTTCGTTATGAAAAAAACAAGTCACCCGGTGCAGCAGTGTGTTTCCCTGATGTATTTTAATTGTTTCTGAACAACAGCAGATATATCAGCTGACGGACATTAACCTTAAGAAAAGGCAAATCACTTTTAGTCTTTGTATGGAGTTGTATGTCACTCTTGAGAGCTACATTATAGTTTCGGTAGAGAAGGACCTTTCTGTGGTGTCTGCTGTGCCTACTCTGATGTACTGCGCTGCACTGATGAGTTGTATGTCACTCTTGAGAGCTACATTATAGTTTCAGTAGAGAATGACCTTTCTGTGGTGTCTGCTGTGCCTACTTTATCAGTGCAGCGTAGTACATCAAAGTACTTACATCTAGAAGATACTCCTGCACTATTGCATGGAAGATGATGGCGATGAAGAAATAGAAGAGGATGGTGGCACAGTCCTTCCATCCGTAATGGTACAAAGTCACCTCTCCCTCTTGAGCACACATAAGAGAGGTCAAACACACATGTTTGCAGTCAGAGGTGTGTTAACATCCTGGAGCAGCATTTGTAATCACAGTTCAATTAACACAATGAGGCAACGTGCAGGAACAGAGGCAGCAGAAATGAAACTCTGAAATGTACATGTCAAAAATGGGAAGAGAGGTAGTACACTGTGAATTCATAGGAGTATTTAATTATAATCCATCAAATGCACTGCATACCTGGTGATAGTGTGGTGACATTGTACTGAGGCTGAATGAACAGTATGGCCGTCTTGGCTGTTGCCTGGAAATTAGATGAGATGATGATTAGCAACATATTTCAGTGAAACTGTCAAACCCCAAGAATTTCTGTGGGTGTGTGACAGATGTAGGATAGAAAGGCAGAGTAAGAATACATCATGTACTGAATAATACTGTCAGCCATTGTAATTGGCCACTGGGAGCTGAATTCCTGAAGGAATGCTGCTGAGAAATTTATTTTGCATGACAAGGCTTGTAGCTGTAACATAGCTTCCCAAAAGTGTTTTATGTCAAGCATCCCCTGCACAAGGCCATTAGCCAGGCGTTTCCCCGGCCTTTTTGCCACGACACCCCTTTAAATGGAGCAACGTCTACCTGTGGCCCCTTGTGTCACAGGCTGCATTCTGTACAGCATCATATTTGTAATGAATTAAAAATAATCAAAACTGTTGCAGGTTAATCAACTAAAAGCTTTAACATTACAGAGATCAGAGACATGTCTTTAGTGCCACAGTTTCTCCAGTTAATCAGCTCGTGGCCTCTCACATTTATCTTCAGCCTTTTCAGGATCCAACTGCTGCATTAAACCACAGATGACCACAACATAAAATACTGTCCCAGTCAATCCCAACTGGACTGATGTGTGATTTGGCACATTCCTGTTGAGTCCCTCAGTGAAGTCAGAGGCACCACAGTGAAACAAACCATTCCCTGCCCATCAGAGCCACAGGTGCCTTCAAGACCAAATTCTTGAATTCAAGACCAGCTACAGCAGTGTTATTCTCTTTTTCCTGAGAAAAAAGAAGGAAATCCCCTGCCTTTTTTTCTTTTTTTTTTATAAACACGGCCAGCTGTGATCGCAAACAGTGTTCCGGATTGAAACTTAGTTCAATTCCCAAGCGCATCTGAACACGTATGAGAAACTATTGGCAAGTGAAACACCTCAGTGGTGGAAAAACCTTCAGGTATAGGCAGTTTTCGGTGTAGCTGAGCCTACAGTAGCGGGTTAGTTTTAGACGTGGCAGTTAACTAGCAGAATCAAGCTAGCACGAAAAAGTCAGACCGCTTTCGTCTAGCTTTTCAAAATAAAGCCCTTAATAAAAGATGTGTGCTAAAATTCCCTCTAAGCAACAGTGGTGCTTTTAATTTGAATGATTAAATTGTTTAATCCTATCTAAATTTAACATATCAACACATTTTGGAATCTAGCGGAGTGTATGTCGTTAATTGGAAGACTTTCCACAAAAAACAGGTGAATTTTAGAGGAAAACGAAGTTATAGCGTGTGGTTTTTGAGCAGCCACATGCTTACGTCACCAAGACAGTTTATGAACTGTGTCCCAATTTAAGAAATTCCGGTTAAGAACATGACACAAACCAAATGTGTAAAAGTGCTGCTATCTTCAGCTGTATTCTTCTAGCTCGGATTAGATCAGACCTCACGACTTATCGAACAGAGCAACACTTCATTGTTCACAAAACTTGCACAAAGCTGCAAAAAGCAGCCACCATATCCGCGGTACCGATTACACTGATATAAGGTTCAGCTGCAGTCAAACAAGCAAATATCCTTACGAAGAAAATGCTTTCGACCGAATAAAAGCTAATTTAACGGTTAGTTAACTATATATGCGAATGTGCAGGAGGCTATCTTGAAACAGCTGAGTGAGACGAAAGAAGAAAAGGGAGTTCATCTCACCTCAAACATCAGTCCAATCAAAATGAAAATCACCAAACTAAAGACGATGTCGGCATGGTTTTGAATTAAGAATTCCTGACTGAAGAAAGGGTAACTCTTGTTTCTTCGGCGAAACGCCATGTCAACCCTGTGACGTTTCCCTTGCTATTTTATAAATCAGAACTTTCCTGGCTACGAAGTTCTGGAGTTAACTTTATAGCTAGTGTGCGCATGCGCACCGCCTTAAAGGGCAAGTGCCATAAATACCTTTTGAGGCCATTTGCACAAAAAAGGTTATGTTCAGTCCAGTCTACTGTCCTAAGAAAAGATCATTTCTGAGTGATCACACTTTTTCTAAGTTCAAAAATATTACGAAAAGACAGCGTTTAACAATTAAACTCAATAATGACTTACGTTTATACCATATATATAAAAATATTAGTGTAAAAACAAAAGCTTGTGTTCCAGTCACCTCAACATGGAGGCTTATTTATTGCATATTTAAAGCCATCAGGGGCCTTGCACTTCACAGTTCAAAATGTCATATAAACAGCATCATTTCACTGCTTTGTTTGTGGATTTCATTCCTTTCTCAGAACAGGAATGAGCAAATTATTAAGAACATAAAAAGTCACTACAAGTACCTCATAAACATCTTTTTTTAACATTTTGTTACATAACAGACATTGAAAAGCTTTTTAAATTCGGTGCCTGAGACTTTTTTGTTTGTTTCTAATGTAAGGTAAACATGGTCAACATGTAAATTAGGTTAAAATATCAAACAGTTTTGCCAGGTTGACACACTAGCCCCGCTCAAGGCAATGCCAGTTGACATGATCATACAAAAAATACAGCTTATTATCCACTCTCCGAGTGGACCTTTTTCCCTATGTGAATAACAAAAACTCACAGCACTACATCTATTACACAGAAGATATCTGTGCTTTTAAGAAGCCAAAAAAAAAACCCTGGCTGACGTCAAGATGGTACAGGTTCAGTCAGACATTCCTGTTTGCTTTAGATTCAGGAATCATTTCTCTATTCTCATAACTGCTGTCAGTTATTTATGTGAACAAGAGCAGTTTCATCATGTAAAATAGAGGCCATCAGCTGCCAGAGATCATAAAGCAGCTGCATATTTCTAATTATGTTTATTGATACAAGTCAAGGCTAATTTCTTAACATGTAATTACAATGTAGCAGAACCAGTGTTTATTTTATTGCACAGTATAATTAATTTGCTTTTTAATTATCTTCTCAATGTCTAATGAAAACACTGCTGATGGTTTCACCTCTGTGTGCACAGATTTTTGGGCAACTGCTTTTAGAAAATGTATTCATGATTTGAGAAGAACACAGGCTAGCTTATCATTGTCCCAAAAATGTTGCATATCCTGTGCCACATAGTGTGCTAAATATATAGGTGTACAGAAGTGAAATTTCTGCAAGCATTGTTATCCACTGAGAAGATGAATAAAAAGCCTTCCAAAAAGCTGGTGCACTTCTTTAATGTTAGATAAGTTGCTGTTACTCTTTTACTGATTCTGTCATGAGAAAGCTAGAAATTATCGTCTTCTTCTGTTTGGGACATTATGAGCTGCCTTCTTGGACCTGTGAAATGAGGGACAGTGGAGGGAGAGTCCAGCAGCCCAGAGTCCAATTTAGGTGTGGAAATGCAACGTGGCCCGACCCGGCACATGAGCCCACGGACATCTCTATGAAGGGCTGGATCACTAGGGATAGAGTTGAGGCGAACGCCCTGTTCCAGACCCCCAATGTCCCGGTCCAAACGAGGGTTACTGGCACTGCTGGGAGACTGAGGATCAGCACTGAAATACAGGGTTGAACTTGACTCTGTGGGGCAGAAATAAGGCTCTGGACTGTCTCCAAACACAGACTTGCCCTCTGGTGAGCTGCGTTTCAAATCAGATGTGGGTGACTCCAGACTGTCATACTCTTCTTCGGGTTGTTCAGTTGACGAGGGTTCGCTCACGCTCTGGAAATCATCTTTACAGTCCGAGAGCGGTGCTTGGCCCTTCCCTTTGGTCTCAGAGTTGGAGACACCCTCAAAACTGCCTCCACCTGTGATAGTAATGCCCTCGTTACTCTTAAACTCATGGTGGTACACCTCCATGTCTAGTATGACTGCTGCTCCACCAGCCCCGTAGGCTCTGTTAATCTTCCCCAAGTCTCCTGTTTTAAGGGCCAGTCGGATCAAGAGCCAGTGATGGTGGTAGCAAAGGCAGGAGCTGTTAGGGCGGCCCCCACAGGTTCCTGGGTGCTCCAAGAAAGAACCTACAACACCTGAGAGGGAGAAGCTGCTGTGGTTTTGAATGGAGGGAGCTGGCAGGCTTTTGTCCCCAAGAGAGAAGGAAGACTCCCCCTGCTCTATACAAGTGCTGCCCATGTGGTTGTGGTTCGTACCCTGGGAGATCTCTGTTGACTTGGGATGGAGGAACCGGTAGTACAGGACAAGAGAGGTAGCACCTGGGAAGCACAGGGATAGGGGACAGTTCATTTTAGTATTTATTTTAGTTCATTTTGTATTATAGTATTCATTTTCACCTGTCCCATTTTCACTTTATTTATGAGACAATATGGAAAAATCTTAGTTAATGCACCTTTAAAGTCCTGTGTTATTTTAGACTTTAACTGCATTGTCAAGTATTAATGTAACATTTTCTATGAGTCATGGTGTGATGTGATTGAAGAGTGGCATTCGGTAAATGATGTTATTAACATTATTACTTGTACCAGCTGGAACCATTCTCATACTTGTGATTTAACCATATCTGAAATGCAATAATACACATAGCTGTGCTGTTCTACGTCTACCTATCTTAATCACCATGAGACCTGTATTACTCACAAAAGCTATCAGACTATGTTTACACCAGTCAAATTATAAGCATTGAAGAAAAATGTCTGAGACAAACCTTTTGCAAAACAAAGCAAATGCAGATGGGGAGAATGACTCACCGAGAAGGAAGCTACACAGCACAGTGGTGGGAAGGGTCAAGCTGTCCCATGATGCTTCGCTAAGGAAGTCGGAGGCAGCAAGCATCAGAGTAGCATTCTCTATGAGCATAAACTGAGGGAGGAAAGAAGGTCACACTATCAGTCATATGCAGACAGCTTTACATCACTGTATACCAAAGATGCAGGGGCGGAGGATGACGATCCGAACTATGTGTTTGGGCGTATACATGGGTGCGACTTCTGCGATGACCCAGGGTTGTGCAAAACAGCATATTGAAAACAGTCACCAGGATCAAACATGGTAAAAAAAGATGAAGTACAGCAATTACATCAAGTGTCTTACTGCATAAAAGCTGGCCATGCGGAAGCGTGACGGTCCATCCTTGATGTTGAGGAAGAGGAAGACATGGATGAGCCCCATGATGCTGTTAAAGGCACGCCAACACCAGGGGCCAGTGCAGATGTCTGGTTGCTGTGATACCAGCCAGAAGGAGGCGGTGAGCCAGTGGAAACCTGGAGGTCAATGTAAAAATAGACTAGGACCTGCAAGCGCAATAGAGGATCCATACACTGTATATCCCTGATGCAGAGGAGCAAGTCAACAACTGGATCAGAGGACAGGCTGCATCACTCTCAGGATAATTACATCACTCATTAACTTAACTGTGAATGAACAAAAATCTTTTGTTTAATTATTTGTAAATACTGAGTGATGAGGACAATAAGATATCTGAATTAATCACTGACACCCTTGTGCCTATATTTGCATCTGTGTACTATGTTACTGTACTGCAGTAATGTGTCCTCATTTCATTATAGACTTCCTCCTTTCACTGGTATCAGATGTAAGAGTCAGCTACAAAAAGAGACAGATGCAGGCTGCTGCTCACCTACTACTCCACAGACCCACCAGTTAAAGACCCTGGCAAAGAACATGAGGCAAGTCACCCTGGCACCAAGCATGCCTGCCCTCCACACCAGCTGGCACAGCAGGGCTGCTGGAGGCATGGCCAGGTGGCCCGGTCGGATCAGACAGCAGGCTCTACTGTACAGCACCAGGGCCCAGGATATAGACAGCACACACAGACCACAGCAATAGGCCACTGCAGATAAAACAGATCTCTGATCCAGACACTGTCTAGAACAAACGACATTACAAAAATCATGTCGAGTCAAAAAACAAGAGTGAGTTTACCCGGTGACATGATGCCCACGTCAGTAGATACCACAACATATGCCTGCAGCAGGCTCTGGGGCAGTGTGAGGATGAGGGCCTCCAGTAGCCAAAGGGCAGCAACATCTGCCTGCTGCATGACAGCAGCTCCGAGCTCAGCCACCGAGCCCTGCATGCGCAGCACAGACCTCATGCAGTCCCATAACCTGCCAGAAGAGGGAGCACTAAAGTAGTAATACACACTTCCTGGAAGAAGGTTTCCATAACAGGACAATGTGAATAGAATTTTACTGTGTACTTTGATGGGCACTAGGTATGTCACAGTTGTTGATGTTTGGTTTCTTACAAGGGGTAGGGGCACACCAGATTAAATCCTAAAGATGTAATATTGTTATATTTTGTACATAATTAGAGACCTCACCTTTTGAAGATGCCCAGGTGCAGAATGTGTATGACAGAGATGCAGCATCGCCTGTCATCTCCATCATCATAGTACCACTTTGCACTTAGAAGCTGAACTGCTGTCCCCGGTAGAAAAAGGCCAAGAGTGAGAGCCGCCCACTGCGTCTCTTCATTCCAGAGATAAAACCCTATACAGTAGATCACTAGAACATTCTCACACACACACACACACACACACCCACACCAAAAGCAGATGCAGACACCAAGATGCAAGGTGGTATAAGTGTTTAGTGTGTCTGTACATTTGTTTTCAGTAAGGAATCTATTTTGTTAAATTCAGTCTGATTTATCATAAAGTCATGCACTTAGTAAAGAAAACGCATAGTACATAAAACCCAGCATACTGTATATGTGAGGATATGCCGAAAGCTGCAGAGACCAGTCCTTGAAAAATTAAAGAGCACATACGCCTTGCTCAAACGAGCTGTCCTTTAATTTAAGAGGAAGCTGTTCTAATAAGATGATACAAGCACCTTCAAGAAGAGAGCAGAGACTGGATCCACGTTTTAGCACAACCTACAATTATTTATATAAGACCTCTTGGAAAACACTCATAAGGGACCAGAAAATGCATCACTGTTTAGATGATTTTGACTAACATTCTGTGTCAGGCTGAGTCTGGAGGCCAAGCAGCAGTGGGTATTTTTATCTGCTGAAGACCAGGTCACATTCTGTACACCTTCAGTCTCCTTGTCTCTCCTGTGTCCTGCCCTTGCCCCATTGATCTGCTTAGTCAGGGAATCAACACACTGTGCTGCATAGTGGTTGCAATACAGACTCCTGATGTGCCTTAACAACAAACTAACATACTGTAGGTCATTAAAACAATCAAATAGTACAATTATGGGGTTTTTTTTGGTGGTGGTGG
>NW_018127889.1:589128-611913 GCF_001952655.1 Monopterus albus | reverse complement strand
AATCTAAAAGCTAAGCATTATCCCTATGATATATCAAGAACATGCTTTCATTGCTTCTATTGGCTAAAGTTTAATTAAGGTTATTATGAATGTATTTGTCTTTATGTTGTGTGGTTCTGCTGCATGTCACCTGGAGGACCTGGGGCACCAGAACCCATCTGCTATAGGTTATAAACAGCTCAATCAGGAAGGTTATTAACAGTTGTGCTATAGCAGCACCATTTCAATTTTATTTCTAACTACATCTGCTGCTCCAACACGAAGCACCGGGGCTTAGCAGCAACATTTTGCATTTATTATAGCGACCTGAAAGCCCTCAACACAAATACGTCTTGAAAGTCCTTACTGTTTTTATCAAGAGATTCAATTTCAGCTCGCACACCAAGACACTAGCAGCCCGCTAGCGCTGCCCACTTACGAGCGCTCCGTTCGGCCACAATAACCAGCCCCGACACGCCGAAAAGGACCGCCTGGCACCAAGCTATCCAGCACCCGCTCCTCCGCCGGGCCGCCGACGGCATCCTGCGCCCCACCGCCCCAGCAGCGTTTATCATGATACGGATAAACGGGAGAGAGAATAAACCGCTGGCTTCCTCTTGGGCATCCTTCTCCTCGGGTAGAGCAGCTATATCCGCCCACTGTTCTCCCGCTGCCTGCCCCCCGTCAAAAATACCTGACGTCACAGCGCCGTTTTAAAGGGGAACCAAACTCACCTGGAGAACCTCACCTGTACACCACGCTGACCACCTAGCTAAACCATAAATAGCCTGCCATAGTATTTAATTTGAGTTATATCTTGATTATTTCCTAACCATGGACGGGATGCTTGAGTGAGTTTGAACTTCCTGCGTCCAGAGAGGTCACAGGTCACAGGTCACGCTTTAGGTTTGGCTTGTATTAAGATTTTTTTGATTGGTGTACTTGCAGGAAGGTGAAAGAGCAGCTGCTCTGTACCCTGTGACCCAGTGGGTACTAAGTATTGAAGGCAGTGGTGGAAAGTAAGGGTAGCCTTCAAGACTGCTTAAGTCGGGCATCTGTACCTGAGAATTTTCATTTTCAGCTACTTCATGCATACTTTGATTTTACCATATTTTAGAAGCAAATCGTGTACTATTAACTCCACTGCATTTATTTGATAACTTTAGCCTCATTACTAGCTACATTACAGAATCAGATCCATAAAACAAAATACTTCATCAGGCTTTGTTGATCCCCAGTGGGAAATTCACAAGCTAGTACTTCAGATTATAAGGCAGCATTAGCTCAACACAACAGCTTGGCTGCAACATTAAATGTGATGAACATAATACTTAAGATCCAATATGTGCCATTCTGCATAATGAGCAATTTCACGTTTGGAATTTTAAGTATATTTGGATACTGTTTGTAAACTTACTTAACAACAGCTTAACATTTTGAATGTAGGACTTTTAATGTACCCCATTTCTACACTCTGGTATTACTATGTTTACTCAGTTAAATGATCTGTTTATGACTTTTACCAGTGAATGCATGCACTGTAACCTATTGGAAGTTGTCTCACTATAGCCTTTTAAAACTAGTCCACCAGACACTTGTTAAGTTGTAATGTGAGAGTCACAGAACACTAGTGCACAAACTGTTTGTCCTTCTGCTGCAAATTTTTTTGTGGTATTTTTATTTATTTCTACCACAGTCATAATTTTTCCTAAGACAGATTGTTGGTAAATGCCAGTTCTATTTTTACTGTTGTGTTTTAGTTAACAGAAGCATTACTCAGAAATAATCTACCATCTGTGTTTTTATATCTCAGAATAAACTGTAGAGTCATCCCTTGTGGGTTTATTGTCTGCCAACTGATTAATACCGATACTGAAATATGGAGGTGTACATACAAGATTAATGGCAGGATCATATTGCTATAGATAATTTTGTCATGTGTGTGTGTTTTGGAGTTTGTTTTCTTTTTGTTTCCAGGGTGACTGATTAACACATACTGATGTTGAGTACCCTAAGACTCATAACAGGATATTTTCCTACGTCACCAACTCCCCACACCAGCACAACGCATTCACACAAAGACAAGTATCTAAGCCCCACACAAACAGCTGTTATTACTTTAACACTTAGCTCATTTACACCATGCCTGTACAGCAATTTTCACTTTAACTGGGAGACATAAATACGCCTGCATACACAAACAGAAACACTCCTTCTCGCACATTGAAACCACAAATAAAAGCTAAATTTTGTTTATGCATAATCACATGTTATTGTTCCAAGAAGATGTTCCAGGTATACAAAACAAATAGAATAAAATGTAACAAATCTGTTTTTATATACATTATAAAAATGATATTAGCAGAAGGCAATAAATTAAAGATATACACTACCAGTCAAAAGTCTGAACATTCTTTCCCATTCAATTCAAAGGAAGGTGTGTCCACACTTTTGATTGTTAGTGTATATATTAAATCTGTTAAATCATTGGTCCCAGTCCACATGGGTAAACACTTGATTCTTTACAAACTAGGCAATCCATGATTGAGATAAGGCTTTACTTCAAATAGGGCAGTAACAAACAGCCGCTGAGTTGACCTGTAAGGATTATATGAGTGGATTAGCACTGCTGTTTTAGGACTTTGATATGCAGCCTGATTCCATCTTGATTCTGGTTCGATGCAGAGGTAGAGGGCGGCCATGATGCAGCTGAACATCAGAATGCTCCTTTACTGATTTGTAGCTGTTCGGCTCAGTCTCCTCTCTGGCACCATCATGCTGGTGTGAGGTGTGAGACTCCATCTTCTGTATTAGATCAATAATATTTCCCTTGTCCAGCTCAGCCTCTGCAGCCATGGCTTCCAGCTGCTCTGCCTCCTCACTCATGTCAAACCTCTCGATCTCAGAGTTGACTCGGTGTAGCTTCTCTGGCGAGTGTACATGGGAGGCCAAGGGCAAGAGAGGGCAGAAGCCTTGGAGGTGCACCTGAAGACTGTAGTAGTGGAGATAGGCACAGGGGCAGTGGGGGCACCGATGAGGTCGTTCTCCAGTGTGGAGGCGTTTGTGGAGCTTGAGGTGGATGAACTGAGTAAAACGGGCTGGGCAGAGCTTGCACTGGTAAGGCCTCTCTCCTGAGTGTAGTCGCTGGTGGGTCTTCAAGTTACTTGTGCTACTGAATCGCTTATGGCATACCTGTGTCAAAACATAAGAAAAATCTTTTTGTAATCTTTTAGACTTTGTCACAGTCATAGTCAGTTCGAATTTTGATGCTTTAATGTAGTGAAAATCAGTGTCAAATACTATGAGCATGATTTATGGACATTAAAGTAATGGTTTGTCAGTCTTTGTTGTTGTGAAATCATCTAGTCATGCTGTAATCGGGGGTTATGTAGTTATCTGAGATTTGCTCAGATCTTCTCATCCAACAAACAGCAAGAAAACAAATAAGTTTATTTCCCAGAATGTCAAACTAGTTCTTCAGTATTTATAGCTGTACCTTGCATTCATGTGGCTTCTCTCCTGTGTGAACCAAGTAGTGTTTCTGCAGGTGGGCTAGTTGAGTGAAGTTCTTGTTGCAGGTTTCACATCTGAAGGGACGTTCTCCACTGTGTACTCGCAGATGGACCTGAGGGCAGCATATCAGAGATGAGAATTTACTATGGTGTCTGGTTAATTCAGGCATTTTCCCCACCATGCTTTGAAGAGGAACTGACCTTAAGGTTGGACAGCTGCCCAAAGACCTTTCCACAGACATTGCACTCATACCGGATCTTTCCATTCTGCCTGGTGAGAGGGTAAGACAAGGTCTTGTATCCAATTATCTGCCCCTCTTGTTTGGTTTCCCTGCAATTTATTGCATCTTCAGTATTGCTCTGAGCAGCTGAAGTAGGCTTAGAAGGAAGGCAGTCCGAGGAGGCGGGCATGCCCACTGGTGGTGAGCATCCTCCAGGTGCAAGAGAGGGCAGTGCTCCGTACAGTGAGGTGACCATGGATGGGGCACTGGATGTGACGGGTATAGAGAGGTCTGTGTTGACATTGCTGGAAGGGGAGTCTTTGAAATCTCTCAAGTCATCTGAAGGGATTCTGAGGTAGTTTGTCCTTTTGTATATGAGGTCCTTGTTGTCTTGGTCCTGACTGGTTGGTGAAAGAATGAGGTCTTGTTTGGTACTGGATGGTACAAGGGTCAAGTCTTTGTGTCCATTGGCTAGAGGATGGAAGAGGTGTACATAGCCATCAAAAGGCAATAAATGAGATGGGAGTGTTACGTGAGGTTTCAGTTGATCACTGTAGAATGGGTATGAATGAGGTAGAATGCTGTTAAGGCCAAGTGAGAAGGGAGGCAAGAGATAGGGAGCGTGCTTCAGAGCAGAATGATCAGTCAGAGAGAGCTCTGGGTAAGGTTTTGCTATGACAGGGCCATGACTGTGCTGAAAGTGCAAACTAGAGGGGACAGGGCTACTTAGAGCTGGCCTTTTGGCGGCTGGAGGGCTACAGGATGGCAGATGTGATAAATGTGCATATCCACTACCGTGGATAGATTCTGAGAGAGGCTGGATTGGGTACACAACACAAGGACACAGAGGAAAAACTGCTGAGAGGTAGGTCTGAGACAAAGGACTTTCTGGATGTCTGGAACAGGCAGTCAGAGATTTAGAAGGCTCATTTTGGAGGATTTCTGAGACACTGTGCCCTCGTTTTTCTGTTGTCTTCTTCTGAGCTTGACTCTGTTCTGTGAAACAAATAAACGATAAATGACATCAGAAACAGGTGAAATTATTTTTAGATGTACAGCAGACATAACAGTATTGTCAGCAGAATGACATACATATACTGATGTGGTCTTTTGTTGAAATCGCTGTGCATCTTTACGTTTAAAGATTAGAAGTAACCGTGTGAGTTTTTTTTTTTATCAGGTTGTGTGTATCTGCCTGAATGCCGTCTCCAAGTCTTGCCCTGTCACTTAATGAAAGAGGACACCAGAAGTGAAACAACAGGCCACTGATCAGGATATAGATAGCAGGGGTGACTGGAGTCAGTGGGTATAATATGTTGTTTGTATGAAACGGCTGATCAGTTGTACTTTCTATAAACAGGACAGGATGTACAGACTAAGAAATGACCTTTTATCTGAAAATGACTGGCGAACTACACATTCACACAAAAATAGTAATAAAATATGCTTGATAGGGTGCAAAATACACCAGTGACAGCACATGAACTGGCCTATAAATAATATTTATTTTCCACTGAATTCCACACATAGGTCAAGTCTAGGAAATGTGAATCTAAATTTGAATTTCTGAATACAGGAAGTCACGAGGAAACAGACTAAGTAAGGACATGAGCTGACAAACAGAGGAAGACAAAATACAGAAGCATTTCATCTGCTCTCTGACACAATTGATGTCGACCCGCACGGACACGGAGTACCCCTTATCCACTGTGTGCTCCCCTGTGTTACCCTCCCTCCTCTTCTTAGAGGCCAGCTCTCAGCAAACAAACAGCCAACACTCAGTGAGATATCAATCTGTCAGTAGGTCGCCTTATCAGGAAGCCCAAATCATCACTGGAGCGCTTCCTCCTTAAGAGTCAAATAAATAAGGGGAGTCGTGCCAGAAAGCTGTCGGCACCTCAGGCAGCGTCTTCTGTGTGAGTGTGTGTGTGTGTGTGTGTGAGCGTGCGTGTAAATCAGGATTTTGGTGTGTGCATGTGGTCTCTCTGTTAACATGTGCACATTTTGTGTTTGTGAATGAAAGCCAAATGTTTTGTGTGTGAATCAGCTGTCAGCTTTATGTGGAGATGAAAAAGGGAAGCTGAAACGCTGCCTAAAGTCCTGAAATCAGTCTCATCTTACGCTGGTACTATGGCTACACCTGGAGACAGGTCCTCTCTGCTTTCAGGACTCTGCTGTCTTCCATTGTGTTCTACATTAACAAAGGGGCTGTGGGTGTGACTGAGTAACTTCTTAAACGCCCACACAAAGAGTGTGTCATTCTGCCAGCGTTTTGATCAGAAGCCTTACTCCACAATGACAATACACACCAGATATATCTCAAAGTGTGGGCACAGGTAGGGTTGCTGTTAATTCTGGCAACACAAGTCCTTACACATTCCTGAATGGATACTACTATTATTCAGACACTTACCAACACTGTCAATAGCCAGTTGGCCCAGTGGAAGGTAATTACAGCGCTGGGCAAATTCAGGGCAGTACCACACCAGAAGCTCCTGGCCTGGTTTGAGTGGTTTGATGGTGTAGAAGTAGATATCCAAACCATTCTGACATGCCACCAGGTTCTGCTTCTCCGCAGTAAAGGCTGGGTTGACGTAACGCATCCAGTTGCTCTGCTCCTCATTCAAAGCATCCAGGATGTGGTGTAAGTGCCCGTCTGCGAAGACCTACAGAAGGAACCAGAGAGATAACAAGAAAAGATCAAATTTAGTTGATGATGACAAACTATTGGGACATGCTTTGAGTCTGAAACCATGTTTTCACAAGTTTCCTGATGTCTTTATGGTAAATACTCTATGTTCGTAGAGGTAGGAGAGGTGCTGCTAGTCTTTACGGCACACAAGTCATCTAGAGTTCTGAAAGCACTGAACATGTATTTCACTGTATGACTGGACTGTACTACTGAGTATACAATCACGCCTACTACTACGCTCACCTATAATCTTTGCAGTGGAATCATCACTGCATAATTGAATAATTGCTGACTTATTAAAAAACTAATTTAAAGAGTTGTCCCTCCCTCCTCATTATTTTATCTGCTCTTTGAAGCTGTGCTGTTATTTGAGTCATGTTTGTAATATTAACAGATCAGCTTTGTTATGGCTATTGCAAGTTTTGATTGGAGTTGCATGATATCAAGGTCGCTGAGTGTCGAGTTACACAGGGGCTTGTGTGTAATGGAAGATGTCCTTGTGCTGATTTGTAACTTAACAGTTCTCAGGCTCAAAGCCACTTCCTTGCTTAGTCAGTGTGAGAGGTTGTGATTCAGGAGAAGTGCGGACATGTGTACGGTTGTGTTTACTGGCAGCGATACCACTGCCGAGAGAGGCGGAGTGAGAAGAGAACCGCTACGTCACTGAAACCAAACAGCTGTGTGTTTGACCTCAGTCAACTGTGCACACAACTGGCAACCATGCACTTTTAATAGCACATTTAAACTACTCAGGCACTGGCAAGCACAGTCATACTTTCACAGGATGTCAGACATTGACCACAACTGCTAATGGTGCTACACAACAGCCACTGCAGCATCTCCAGATGGAGATACAGGATGTGAACAGTTTTGAAGCACAAACAGACAAATGTCACATGCAAGTACATACATCCAGAGACTCACATGCAGCTCACTTACCCTCCAAAAATACTTCCTGTTAGCATCTTTCAGCAGTGTTTCATTTGTGTAGCTTTCCCCCACCAGAGGGCCAAAACGTGTCCCCTTAGGAATCAGCTCCTTACTGGTCACCCCAAGCACCTGTTCAATGAGGGGGACATTGGATCATCAAACAACTAATTAGCTCACAAACTGGAGGCCTGAGACAGCAGCCAGATACACCCTGGGTTGAAAAACATTATTAGATGGATGATATTCTTGGGGATACAATCCTCCTTATCTGACAATCAATCCCCTCCCTGTTTCTGGGTGATTAAAAAAAAGGTTAATTAACTAGAAAATTATGCTTGAGAATGACTGTCACCAGAAACAGGAAATAAGCAATCCAGCAAATAGCTGTTATTGTGCATCAGCTGTTAAGGCAACTCTTCCACTGTGAAAATGAGAAATTTGATCCAGTGTGACAGAATGTGTTCCTTCCTTCTCATGCTGAATATTTCATAAATCAATCGCCTGAGTTATATGTAGCTTCTCTACCATATTAAAATTTCACCACTACTCTTGTTCTGCTACCTCCAGGTGTGAAACTCACCCAACTGTCTCAAGCCTCCAGGGTGGGTAAGAGAGGATAAGGTGTCAAGGACACACCCCGACCAGTCAACTGCACCTTGAGCTCTGTGTTCAAATCCCCCTAAAGCAATGGTAATGTATGCTGTCTTTCATCTCAGTCAGTACTGGCATAGTATATGTAGCTGATTCAACCAGTGCATGCTTAGCCATTCAGTTTACCTCCAGTTTATCCAGCTAGCTTTGCCCTTGCTTCCATAGGCTTTGTCTGACAACATCATTTGAGGTGCCCGGGTGTCACAGATTACTGTAAGCTATCTTGTTCTTTGGTGTCAACTAGACTCCAGACAGACTTTATTAGAAGGTCAAAGTGGTAGCACAATATTTTGCCACAGATGCCTGATCTCACCTGACTACCACCTTTCATCTACCCTGATTTTGCACGAGTACACCTAATTTTTTTCTCTTTCATTGTCCACATTGGTTTCATCTTTTCCCTGTGATTTTCTAGTCCCGCCAAACACTTTATCCAGAGTTTTACTTATGTTGTTGTTAAAAAGCTGGGTCCTAGTGCCTCAGCTTTGCTTTATGATTTAATTGTGTGCTGGGACAAAGGGTTGAGAATCTAAGAGGTAGCTACTAATAGAAACTTTGGGCTGAGTATTGAGGGGTTTGGCTGTTGTCTATATCTTTACCTCCACACATTCATAGCAGAGAGGAAAGGCTGAAATTAGACAACAACATGTCAAGTACATCCCACCCAAGGATGGAAGGATGTTGGATGGAGTGACGCAAAGACTGGGCAGATACACAAAACATAAACAGCTGCATTACGTGCTCATATACCACTTACAGATAAAATGATGGTAACAAGTCACAAATCTGTTTTTAGAGCCAATTTGATTAACTCCAACCACACAAATAAGGAAGTTTAACTTGCTATGTACCTCTGCTGAGTTGTGGCGGCGTTTCAGGGCAAGGTTTCTGGGTAAGGACCTCTCAGCTTGTGTCTTCCCTTGGTTTCTGGGATCCTCTTCCAGAGGTTGGTCCATCACAATGTAAGTGCACTTCTCCTCAAAGTCTGCCTCACTCCATGATGTCATGTCTAAATCCTGGGTCCCTGGCAGTGCTGCTGTAATGACCCCTGAGCTTTTTGGTGACCTTTCTGAGGTTAACATGGCTGTGGTGCAAAGATAAAGACATAACATAGGAAAACTTGTTTGTCAAATGTCCACCGTTCCATATCTCTAAGGAATAGATAATTCTGGCTATAGGGGTGACATCTAACTGTTAACCAAAGACATCATTTTCCTCTTATGTAAGGGGAAATACAGACAGACAATACAAACAACAGCTGAATTATCAAGGGAAGTCCAATTTTGAAAGGTGCTAAATTACTAGACTCTCGAGAGCAAGGTGTGACACAGAGAAGACAGCAGAACTGGTGGAGAATGAAACATTCCCATCAACCGTTACTGCCGGACAAACAAACTTCAAAGTGGGACCTTCGTGCTTGCTGCCCCACTGCTCCCACTGTCCCATACATCCTGTGACTCTCCAAATCACAAGCTCTGGGCTATAAGGGAGGTTCCTGTGCACGTCAGCCCCGGAGCAGCACCACTTTCACCAGGAAACCAGCGCTTCCACTGAATCGACCAGATTTCCTCTAACCTGACTGTGGCCTGGCTCTCAGCCAACTCTCTTTCTGTCTCTGTTTCTCAGTGTCTCTCCCTCCCTTCTCAGGAAGATTGTTGTCAGGTAGCTCAGAACTGACTGACACTGACTGCCCCTATCCCCTGAGTCATAGGATGAAATGATGAAATAGTGACGAGTGAAACAAAAGGAGATAAAAGGCTTGTGATCAAAAGACAATTCCCAGATATACCTTTTCTGAACGTCCTTTTAAGGCTCGTCAGTTTGCCTCTGAGATAGTGGTAGATAAGTTCTGTGGTTGCAAATATTTAGTAAGCACTCATGTGACTTCTGCAATGTTTCCTTCTGAAGAAATACAGTTATGTATGAATAAGTGTTCATTTGGTGAACCTAAATGGAAAAGACTGATTCTTTTAAAACTTATCCAGTAATCTGACGTATATTTGCAATGATGGCACACATACCACAACAATAAAATGCCTCCCTTTTCAGGGAGAACCAAGAAATGCAGATATAGGCACAGAGTGATGAAATGTATGGAACATGTTTCACTTATTTTTCTCTGAAATGTGTGGGCACATAGCTGGGCTCTGAATGACTGTCACAAGGGTGACAGCTCACTCTGAAACCATCAAACCCAGTGATACAGCAGAAAATATAGTCTGAAAATCAAAACATGACAGTAACAGCCAGCTGTGCTTTGCAGGACATCATGCGATAGTTTCACTCTAGAAACCACATTTTACCACAGTTTGTCATTACATTTTGCATGACAGTGTCATATTGCAGTAAAGAAATGGAGAGATAAGTCAATGAATGAAATCAAATCAAAACCCAGCCCTTACTGGTAAATAATCTAGAATAATTAACACAATCTCTGGCCTAAATTATGATCAATAAGGTGATTTGAGAAGGATGTTGCACACTTACTGTGAAGCCTTGAGAGGAGCCACACACAGGGCAGGCTGTCTGTGCCCTCCTTGGAAGCCTGAGTGTCTGTGAGCAACCAGTGGCTGTTCTCTCTCTCTTGTCCTTTCTCTCTCAGTCTCTAACTCAACCTCAGTATCCTGTGTACCTGCGTGTGACTGGCTACGCAACTGAACACTCGAGTGTGTGACTCTTTATCTTGCTTTTTACATGGGAGGAGGGAAGGTGTGTGTGTTTGAGAGAGAAAGAGAGAGATACACTCCCTTTTCCTCTTGTGCTCCCTCCGCCCCCGCTCCCCTTTACCCCATGACTCCTCCTTTGAGAGTGTGTGTGTGTGTGTGTGTCACTCTCTTGCCCGGGGGTGTGAGGTTTTCTCTGTGCGTGGGGGGTGGGGGTGTACACACTGTCACACAGCTATGTCCGGAACAGACAAATACATCTTCATTTTCTGGCAGTCACTCACTCTGTCTTCAGGTGAGAAGAGGTCATACCTGTGTTGTGATCGGAAGTCAAGGGAACAGCACAGAGGAGATGAGATCATTTTTATACAGTATAGTGCAAGGTGAGATTTGGAAACATGTCAGTTCAGTCACAGGAGTTGCATACAGGATTAAGTGTAACACATAATCTATTGTCACATCATAATTCACACGAACAGTTCCAGAGATAACAATTCGTGATCACCACTGAACGCCTCTTCTGTAATAGGCTTTAAAACAGATCACATTTCTTGTGTATTATGCAGCTGGTCAGTTTAAAAGGACTTACTTGAATGTAAAGAAATGTAATATCCAGCGCTTCACGGCAGCAACATATGCAGACACAATTATTTCCACTCTTTGTATTAGTGTTTCCTGTTTGACTCAGTGATACAGACACTTATTAATACTGACCTTTAGGAAGATAAGAGATGAGAAGCAGTTGCACATTTAATATGCCACAAAATAGTAATAGAGAACTATTTGTAGTCTCTTATGAATTAACAGTTAGATTTGAGATGATGACAGTTTTTGGTTTGTAATGTCAAAAGTCTACATGGTTGCTTGTGAGATTGCCAAGGTTGTTATAACCTAAAGTTTTCTTCTGGTTTTCAGGGCTTTTCCTTTTATTCTCTTCCTCTCTGTGCTTAGGCCAGTTCTGCTCTAAATAAAGGTTCAGATAGAGAGGCATGCAACATGAAGCTGTGCCATTACCAATCATTATAAGCAGAAATATATACAAATAAATTAAGGAAATCTTGTTGATGCATGTAAGAAGGATTTTATCCTGTTATCTCTTCCAGCTGTCCATCTATGCGCCAGAATGTGTGGATACTTGTGTCATGCTGTAAGCTTGTCTGTAGCCCAGCTTTCACTCTAGTCTACTCTCCCCTTTTGATAAAGCCAACATTTGACTTGGCAGGCGGCCAGCCAGCTTATGAATAGTTTGAATTTTCATACCAATCATCCATGTGCTTGACACGTGCCATAGTGTGAACAACAGCCCTGTCTTGAATGTCTTTGAGTGTCAAGTGCATTTATGCACTGTCCTCATTTCCTTTCTCAGCTTCAGTGAAGTCCATATTGCGGTGAGATGTGTCGGTGTGGCTTCTGTTCCTCTTAGACTCACCTTTGTTTCTGTGGTGTTTTGTCCTTCTATTCATGCTTCCTGTCCCACTCACCACACCTGACCAAGCTACTAATTACGACTGCTGACATGAGCCACCATGTAATTTAAAATCCACTTCTCCCACTGTTTCACTCTTTCTCTTTGCCTTCAGTCATCTCATTCATCACCTTCTATTCAGCTCTCTTCTCCTCCACTTCCTCCTCACCCTCTCTAATGCCTCTATATCTGAAACTTCTCTTTACTACAACTATTAGTCATCTGTACTGTTTGAGTAGTTCACATAATGACAGCATTTTACATAAAATGGAAAGACGGCAGTACAGTTGGTTAACAATGAACGCCTATAGCAGCCACAGAGAGCTATCTGTAGGCTGTAAATGGCATAGGTAGCTTTAGCCCTGTAATTTCCATGCTTAAGTCTGTACCTGCCTGGGGTCATTTCAGCCACTCCTTCCCTGTCGCCTCCCCCAAGGATGAGAACAATGATCTTTGGCAGAGATGACTGACTAAGTCCATTTTACTACAGTATATAACCCATTACCAAGGGAATGTTTGACACAGCCTCCACCTCCGCCTTCCTTTATGGCCGACTCAACAAAACATTTTCTGCATACTGTCACAGCTATACTCTTACCCGTGTCACCATCACTTTTTCCCTACCATACTGTGCTGTTATCAGCCTGTCAGCCTCATCAACCTGCCCATTCATTTCATGTTACTTTAACTGATTTCTTTTACCATGCCTTACCCTGCACTCTACAGTATTCAGCTTATGCTTGACATGGGCAACATGGTCAGAAACTGTGACATAGCCCATCTTTCTCTGTCTCTTTCCTGTCCTCTTTTGCTTTTAGGTGTGAAGGTGAATAAAAGTTAGCACTCCACCACCCACCTAGTCCACCAGCCATCTCCCCTCAACTGGATGATGATCTCCTGTTGACAGACCGAGCGTTATTATCGTGGTTTCAGGGGCTAAGAGGAATGCTACCACACTTCACAACAGATGTCTTTTCAAATCCTGACAAAGCCACCCACAGAGGTGAGGAGAAAACACTATCCCTGTACTCAGCTGACCTACATAACTGAAGTCTGTAACCTGTGAATGATAGATAATGTCCAACACTAATGACAAAGCAAGGGTGCATTTTAATGCCAGAAAATCTAATCATGCTCCTTGGCTATTATTATTATTTTATAATTTAAATTTTGTAGAATTAAGCCCTACAACTCTGGCTTTAAATTAGTTAAATTGAAACCAAATATTAATTACAATTGGTAGTGCTGACTACAGCTTAACACTAGTATGATATGACTATGATGATTATGAAATGAACTCATGGGCTGTTCTGGAGTCAACTTTGACTGTAATGGTGAGTTTAATCGAAACTTGTGTAATTGCATAATGTTTCAGTCTGAAACATCTGAATGTGCAGCTGCTGACTAAGCCTGGTCTACTTCACTATAATCAGTTGTAACGGCCAGAAGTGGTGTAAAAAAAAAAGTTATTGCTTTGAAATAATGATTTATTTTTCATAATAATCACATTAAACCTGTGCATGGTTTAGATTAGATACATTTTTTGTTCATTCTTACTTAATGTTGATATTTATTTATTTATTGTAACATAATATACATACATTTTTATTTATTTTTGCTGGGTTTTGTGTGAGCCTTGTCCAAGACAATTAGTTTTTTTGATCCAGTCCTAAAATGATAAGCTTAAAAGTTAACGTGTTACCTGGAAAACTAGGAGTGACTTTTTAAGAGGAAGTGCCGAACACCACGGAACCACACCTGACTGTATTAAAAGGCTCCTCACATTGTTTTGTCTTCCTCTTGATTACTAAGGCAAACTGTAGTAATGACCAACAGTGAGGTGCGTCATCTGGGAAGGATGCACATGCACTCGCTCATCTATTCACACAAACACACACACACTCTCTTTTACATATCCTGCAGCGCTTAAGAGGTTTTATTTAACTGAAAAAAAGAGAACATTTTTACTTAAGTAATGGTGACGTGATGTTGATGGGTGTTTGTGTTATCTGTCCATTATCTGTCTGTCAGGAGCAGGTAGCCGGGTCAGCTGTGAGTAGCTCCCGTTCTCAGATTTCTGCTGTATCTGGAAGGCCGTGGAACAAATAGAGGTGAACCTGACTCATGCAGTCACAGTTCTCCCTCTTGCTCTCTCTCTCTCTGCCTCACACACACACACAGTCATACAGGAAGGCTAACTGTCATCCCTGTAGGAGCTCATAGAGTATGCACGTGTGTATGAGTATTCATGCATGCACATTCCTTGCTGTGAGCCCCGTGTTCTTTTGAGAGTCAACGGCCAGAAGTGGTGTAGAGGCATGGTTTAGATTAGATACAACCTCTCTCTCTGCCTTTCCAAAGCTCAGGACTCTAGAGGTTAAACTGCTATAAATAATACTGACATGAATTTCACCTTGATTGTTGTATTCACAGTCCAAAATATCCTTTTTTAAAAATGTCATTGTAATCAACCAAATGAAGCAATTCAGGTGAAACCTGTTCAGCAAAGCAGTGTTACTGCATCAGTCATGATGGCCAGAGAAGATAGGATAAAAGTGCTATCGGCATCACGTAAACCCACTGTAAAGTTCACATTCTTTCCATGAGTACTTACAATGCTGAAAGTAATATTTTGACATTTTAGGAAATCTCTTATTTGCTTTCTTGCTGGGAGTTAGACAAAAAAAAAAAGAAAAAACAGAAAAGATCACATACCTATATGGTAAATATACACTGATCAGCCATAACATTATGACCACTGACAGGTGAAGTGAATAGCACTGATTTTCTCATTACAGTGGCACCAATCAGTGTGTGGGGTATATTAGACAGCAAGACCTCAAAGCTGATGTGTTGGAAGCAGGAAAAATGGGCAAGCATAAGGATCTGAGTGGCTTTGACAACTGGGGCAGAGCGTCTTCCAGTCTACAGGTCTTGTTGGGTGTTCCCGGTCTGTAGTGGTCAGTACTTACCAACAGTGTTTAAGGAAGAACAAACAATGAACTGGCCACAGGGTCATGGACCCCCAAGGCTCACTGATGATGAGGTTAACCTAATGTAGAATAACATTTCATTCATCCTTTTCAAAAGATTCCAGTTTGATTGAATCTTAAAGAACAAACAATGAACTGGCCACAGGGTCATGGACCCCCAAGGCTCACTGATGATGAGGTTGACCTAATGTAGAATAACATTTCATTCATCCTTTTCAAAAGATTCCAGTTTGATTGAATCTTAATTAAAATGTTTGAAAATGAGAAATACTGTACGTTGGTCTCTTTGAAGAGAAACATTCAGTGGCTATAGTTGTGATCTCACACCTGGAGTGGGGAGGCTGTTGAATTGTCTAAAAATTATATCTAACTTGTCCTCACCACCACAGCTTTCACTCCTTTAACGTGGTGTTATCACTAAATGCTAGGTACATTTATGCTCTTTCAGACAGTATAACACACAAGATTTACTGTGAGTCTCAGAGTGACACAAATGCCCACCAACTGCTGCATTGACTCCTGTAAACATAATATTAGGCAGGTGGTCATAATGTGATGGCTGATCAGTGTAGATTAGTGCAGCATAAAGACTGGAAGCAGGGTAAAACTGGTTTAGTTTTGTTGAAAAATCTGTAAAAACATTTTAACATTTAAAAAAATAAAAATCAATATTAGCACCTTACAAATGAAGACATCTTGTTTTTTCTGAGTGTAAAACAAATGTAAAGACTTGTGTTGGACAGAGCTAGCTGGTTTTTCCTGTTTCCAGCCTTTATGCTATGCTAAGCTAAGCTAACCATCTCCTGGCTGCACAAATAAAGAGTGGTAGCAGTCTTCTCCCCTAATTCTACAAGAAATCGAATCGTATATTCCTCAAAATGTTAAACAGTTTTTCAGATATACTTGTTGCAGTCATGGACATGTGTGTTGATGATACTGGTGCATTATTATAATTACTTGATTGAGCAAAGACACAAAAAGAGTACAGTGTGTTTTGTTTGAAACAACTGCTCAGAAATAGTGTCCATTGTAAAAGGGGAACTTTAGTGCCACTCAGTGACAATATCAATGACATCACCAGGTGCCACTGTGTCTGTCTGCACATCTCAGTTCATGTCTGACATCCTTACTTGCTCACGCACAGACACACAGTCTCTTTCTCTTTCAGACAGCGCCGTCCTCCACCTGTCTCCATTGTTACCTGCACCAGTCATTACCAGTGTCCCAGATCCCCACTGTAAGTGCACATGTCAACAGCAAAATTACAGGGCACGCACACACACATATTTGTTTTGTTTTTAAAAGGGTGATATCCGTCTGCACACAAGATACGTTCATTTTCTCCCCTGCTTCCTCCTTCTCCTCTTCAAACCCTGAAAACAAAGCAGGTGAGGTTCAAAGACAGAGAAAAGGGACATCAAGGCAGGAGATGATGAACACACATAGGTGGAATGTGTTTGTGTAATGACAAGGGGAAACTTGTATTTTTCAGCAGCCCTGTTTCCCTGGTCAGTGCAGACTCAGTGATTACAATACATTTCTACAACTGAAGTCAAAGTGTCATTAAGATCTCAGCTTTGTTCTCCCACTTAGTATGCACTTACCTACATAATTAAGACAAAGAAGTCTCTCTAAAACATGAAAAGTCTCTCTGTCGCTGTGTGATTGGACTGGAGAAAGAGTGCACTTTGGTGAGCTGGGAAACACAGTGTCCGAGCAGAGATACAAATTGCTCTGAATGAAAGATAAAGATTAATTTTCAGGCTATGACGTCAGCTTTTCTTTTAACTTAAATTTCTTACAATAGTTTACCATCAGTGTGAATATAACGTGGTACATTCACAAGCAATTAAAGGCTCTCTACACCTAAAAGTTTCTGTCCTTTTATCCTTGGCTCTTTCACCATGTCAGCTTTGAGTAACCTGAGTGCTCTCGTTCCTTTTCAACATGATCGGTGCAAACAATGACAAACTTCCCTTCTCCTCAGGGTGATTGACTTGGTCTTAGAGAGGCTCTTATTATATGTTTTTTTCTGATGAATGAACTTGTGACTGTGTGTGTTTGAATAGGTACTGACAGAACCTTATTACATGTGGACTCGCTGTCATCCAGAAACTAAGAGATGTTAGGTCACTAGTGACCAATGTTGGACTTGTTTGCACAGCTCACGTAGAAATTAATGGTTGTTATTTTGTCAATGACCAACATATGATATAAGTAATTGTATTTAGGCTTAACCTGGGCTTTACTGAACCTGGAACAGCCTAAAAACAAGGCCCAGCTTTACCTCAGTGAGCAAAAAAACATACACTGCCAAATGCATTTAGCATTTCCTATAATTTTGTGCATCAGTCACATCAGTGGGTGCTGTAATTTCCCTGAGTGGATCCTCAGTAACATCCTGTTGTCTGTGAACATCTGAGGAGACATGTTGGACTGACCCTCCACCACATCACACACAGGACAGGACAAAGGCTGTTATCCTGGCCGTGGCTAATAACAGCAGAAAGAGAGAAACAGGCAGGAAGCTGTTCCCTGTGATCTCTGTTTCTAAATGCAGCCTGGTTATTTCTCGTGTATTGTTTTGTTGTGATGGGATCCCTTCCATTACTATTATTAAATTTAAGGGCTGTGGCTCAACTGTGACACTAGATTCAGATGTGTGTATGTGGCATATATACACACCGGTACTATACTATAGTAGGAGTGGTATAGAATATGGATAAATAGTGACAATATTAAGTAAATACAAACAGTTTTAAACATTATAACATTTAGAATAACATTCTTTGGTTGACTTACACATTTATGTTAAAGTTTTTTTGTGAATTCAGTTTTGCAGACATAATGCAGCAGAAAGAAATTAGAATCAAAAGTAAGTCAAGGTGCTGCTTGCTGCCATGATTTGTTGTTGACCTGCTTATTAAGGTACAGTATGTGAACATACTGAGGCTCACAGGAAAGGGTTTGTCTGTGCATATAAAAGAGGCCGTTAATTGAGCAACAGTGCATTTTATTTACATTAAACTGGCTTATCCAATCTCATGTTGTTAGATTTTTCTACTCATCCCCCTTAACTGGCACAACCAGAAGCTTCCTTTCTGCTTCATTATTTCATCAAATGGACAACAAACACCTCTAAAAAAAAAATAAAGGCACTGCTTCACAGGATTCACTAGGCATGAAGCCTTAGAGATTTATGAATGAGTTAACCTGCTAGTAACCCTGTGTGCTGTGAATCACAACAGGTGGTCATCCTTCTTTGTGCGCAGCAGCAGAGGCAGGTGCTTCCGACTACGGGGGACAGATCACTGTTGACTCTGGACAATGGAGGAAAACAGGAGAAGGAGGTCTAATTCATGCATAGACACTTCCAGCCCAGTCCAGCACACAAATGCATGAACCTACCCATTCTATGAACATACAAGGTCCATATTTCAATGCAAGTACAAACATGCTCGTTCAAAGTGTCAGTGTTTTCCCTCCTCTGTTTGTTAGGGAAGCAGAGATGTCAGGGGACAATAGCCCTGTGACCCATATCTGAGCCTGACACAGGCAAACAGGAAGAGATCCCACTTTGCATAAAGGGGTATTCCTGACTCCGATTTAAGGAAAGGCAGAAGAATGGAGTTTGAGGGTGGGGGAGCAGAGCTGATCCTTTGACCCAAAACATCGACCTACAAACATTTCTGATCACAGTACATCAGGCCAGACCAAATCGCTCATTCCAGTGGCTTAAAATATAGTGACACAATCCATCTACAACTACATGTTCTTCACTGAGAAAAACACAACACAGGTGAAGCATTTCCTTTTTTTTCTCCACCTACACTGAGCCTCTTTTCCCCCCACACTTTCACTGTGCATTCACCCATGAGAGAATGCTTTCTGGTCTTCCTCTTAAATCCGGCACAGTGGCATGAGAGGCCTGACACACTTCAAGCCAAATCTGAAAATAACACCATTTTGGAATCTGACATCTGACTGTGTGATCAGCAGTGGTATCCAAAAATGTGTTTCCTTTTCAACTGCAGCAATGTTGTGTAATTAAAGCTGTCTTGAGGCTCTTAAATGCATAGCTGTAGAATGAAAGTCACGATGTGGCATCACAGAAGAATAACACAACAAATGCAATGAGTCGGCCATTCAATAGCTGCTGGAAAACAGTATTTCTCCTTTTATAAACAGGCATTAAATTAAACCAAATACGTTTATTTTGTCCAGAGTCAAGGGTCTGACATGAATCATTCACTTTAGAAAATCTATTCATTTCCTATGTGCTACCTCAGTGAGCCTTATCTCATGCTATCAGTCACTGTGTAAGAGTAGGTGCCAAAGTTAATGATGGTCAAATCAGGATTGATTGATTAAGTCAAGAGAGGAAGGAAGGGAGGGGAAGATGATGAGCAGAAAGAAAGAAGGATGACAGGTTGACCTCTCTCCTTTTCTGTCATATAGATAAGAATAGTGATGGAAAGTCCCGGTGGACTCTTGTAACCTTTAACTGGAGGCTTTAACTTTAACTTAATTTTTTAGATTTGTTATTGCTTTGTTTTCATTTCTATTTTATATAAGTGCACTTTGTCCACAGTTTAGTTTCACAATATCAAAGGTGAGGTGCAGCTATGATTTGGATTGTGTCTTTATTTTCTGATCTGAAAGTAGAATAAATACAAAACTGCAAAGAATTAAAACAAAAAGCATCACCCTGAGCTTTAGTTCTTTTTACCAGCTTTGTTTTAAGCCAAATCATTTAAAATGAAATAGGTGCTATACCTGAAATATTGGCTAATAATAAGACACTAAAATGTTTCCAGAGCAACATGAGTACAGGTAATTTGATTAAAGCTTGGTTCATGTCAGAAAATTATAAACCTTTGTTTTGAATTTAAGCACAGTATTTTCAGAGTTAACTTTTACACCAGCAACAAAACACTTAATGAAATATAGCCTACTGCACACAATAGTATGTAAAGTGTAGTAAATGCATTAAAAGATAAAAGGTATTAGTCATGATATATTTCAATATTTTTTTTACTTTATTCATAGTCAAAATAAATTTGTCACAATTAATGATATGTTTTACAGCAGGCCTGCATGTATAGGAGAATGCTAAATTGCCCTAATGTTATAGCAAAGCTTATTGTTCCATTTATTGCTTTATTGCATATCAAAAGAGTCAGATTATCCTCATTAATTCTTCAGTTATTTTATATTAAAGTGTAATGTTAAGCCTTAAGTCCACATGGTTTATAAGGTAAACCAATGTACACAGCGGGACTTCTAGGTGCTGTTGCCATTTTCTGTCAAAAGAGGGCACTCTAACACTTGGGCTGCTATGCGGCAGCCAAAGTTATTCTCCTGAAAATGCTTGTTGACTGTGTGTAAGTATAGCTTCTTTTCTACACAGAGCTTCTGCAACTTACACAGGGTCCAGAGAGTAATTCCACAACAACCGTTTAACTCTCTGAGAGAACTTTTTTTTTGTAACGCAGTTCCCGAAATCTGGCCTCCATAATGGCTTTTCAATACCCCCAGGCTTACCGTGACGAAGCAGTTGTAAGTAACTATAGCTAGCTAAGTAGCCTAGCATGCTAATGAGCTGGGATGCTTAATCATCACGCTTTTTCATTCATTGAAATCAGTGTCTGCTTTGTTAGCATGCTAGTTAGCTTAGCCAGGTCTGGCAACCTAGGTTGACTTTGTTGACAAATGCACGAGCAGTCTTTTCCAGTTACCCGTGATCTACTATAGATTCCATATGAGGCTAATTAGCTAACGTTTTTTATTTTTGTTATTTGGTTAATGTTCCTAACCACCCTGAACATGCCAGCTTGGTAGGTCAGATCTTCCTTGTTTGTGGATGCCACACCTAGCTGTGTCAGTATTTTAACACTCTTCACTACTGTTTAACCTTTCAGGTGGACGACTATCATGGCTATAAAGTACCGGACCCATACAGCTGGCTGGAGGACCCAGACAGTGAAAAAACACAAGTAAATCTCAATCAGTTTTGAAATCAGTCATAATCTTTATGTTTAGTGACACATTTAATAATAATGGCAGTTTACATTGTTTCAAACAGGGGATACACATGCCTTTGTTTCACAGTGTTGCTATTATTGCACTGGTGCTTTATTAATGTCTTGTTTTATTGATATTTAATTGCATATGAGGATTAAGTAAGGAGCATACAGTGGGTACGGAAAGTATTCAGGCCCCCTTAAATTTTTCACTCTTTGTTATATTGCAGCCATATGCTAAAATCATTTAAGTTCATTTTTTCCTCATTAATGTACACACAGCACCCCATATTGACAGAAAAACACAGAATGTTTGACATTTTTGCAGATTTATTAAAAAAGAAAAACTGAAATATCACATGGTCATAAGTATTCAGACCCTTTGCTCAGTATTTAGTAGAAGCACCCTTTTGAGCTAATACAGCCATGAGTCTTTTTGGGAATGATGCAACAAGTTTTTCACACCTGCATTTGGGGATCCTCTGCCATTCCTCCTTGCAGATCCTCTCCAGTGCTGTCAGGTTGGATGGTAAACGTTGGTCGTCATGTTTAACATGTCATTTTGCTTCAGTGGCATTTTGGTCTGTTTCACCCAGATAGATGAGTCGGTGTGAAAATGTGGGAAAGATGGTCAAAAATGTGATTTAATGTGCTTCTCTTAAAAGCAGTTGTAGGTTTGGTGGTTGAATAAAAATGGGAAGGAGAAAGCTGTGTGACCACACAAAGCAGTTTTGAGTTTTGAGATTCAGTAAATTTGCCACTTCCCCTTTTTTTAACTGTCTTCTTTTTTATGTGGTGTCAAATCTGTGAAAAAGAAAACATTTGTTTGTACATGACCCGGTTGTACTTTTCCTCAGATGCCTGGTAATATCTAACATCTTCAGAATGAATCTAAATGGTAAATCATAATAATGTGGTTTATGATGACATATGAGTGCACTTTTCAAAGTACTCTACATCAGGATATTTCATTCTGACTGACAAGATGTACTTAACATGTACTTACCAAACAAACAAAAACACTATCTTTATAATAATGACCCTCATCAGTCAAATTAAATATTCTTCATATTTTATATTAGAAAACCAGACAGGAAAATGTTGTTTTTACTGCGCCAACCAAACCAGTGCTTTCAGATGAAGACTTTTAAAGTGTAGGTGAAAACTAAAAATCGACAGTATGAATCTTTCATCACAGGAACTCACAGGAATTGCACATTAAATAGTTTATTATTGAAAGAAAAGTGGATGAATAAATCAATTATAAAACAAACACAAGTGAGAATACATGGAGGACTGCAGACTTAATCTAAACGATATCCGGGACTCACCGCTCAGCAGGGAGGGATTTCATTCATGAAGTGCTGGAGGAAGAAATGGGAGGATGTCTGACCTTCGCTCCCATACTTATGTCTGTGACAGGAGGGTGTCCCTGTGTTGTTGTCAGGCCGGTCCGTCAAGCAGTTACCACACTGAAAAAGGAAAGGTCCTGTGTAAGAACAGAAATCCTGAGTAAAGCCCCTTTCACAAGACATTTCACAAGCTCAACCAAGCCGGCAGAAAGTAACATAGAGGCACAGGGTTGATAAAGTCAGTGATAAAAGTGACTCTGGTGAACTCAACATGTCCTCACCAGTATCTTCAAGTTAAAACCTG
>NW_018127889.1:578983-587853 GCF_001952655.1 Monopterus albus | reverse complement strand
CCCATTGAGCATCTCTGGAGAGACCTGAAAATGGCTGTCCACCAACGTTTACCATCCAACCTGACAGCACTGGAGAGGATCTGCAAGGAGGAATGGCAGAGGATCCCCAAATGCAGGTGTGAAAACTTGTTGCATCATTCCCAAAAAGACTCATGGCTGTATTAGCTCAAAAGGGTGCTTCTACTAAATACTGAGCAAAGGGTCTGAATACTTATGACCATGTGATATTTCAGTTTTTCTTTTTTTATAAATCTGCAAAAATGTCAAACATTCAGTGTTTTTCTGTCAATATGGGGTGCTGTGTGTACATTAATGAGGAAAAAAATGAACTTAAATGATTTTAGCATATGGCTGCAATATAACAAAGAGTGAAAAATTTAAGGGGGGCTGAATACTTTCCGTACCCACTGTAAGTGGTGATATGGCACTCACAATTTTAAAGTTGTGTTGACAGCACTGCCCTTTTACCAAGAAGTCAGTTCACTGAGTGATCTGGATAGCTTTACTAAGTAAAACCCCTTGCCTGGAACATGATGTAAAAACAACTGTTGATTTTACTCAGCAAAAGAATTCAGTTAAATCAGTACATCTGCTTCCTAGAACTGATCGCAGGGGCGATAATGCACTGATGTGTAAAACGTCTCTATACTGGTGTTGTGTCTTCTTCCACCAGGCCTTTGTCAGTGCTCAGAACCAGCTGACATTGCCATTTTTAGAGCGCTGTGAGGTGCGAGACCTGTTCAAGGAGCGTATGACTGAGCTTTATGATTACCCCAAGTATAGCTGCCCTTTCAAGAGGGGGAGTAGGTGAGTTAGCGAGCCGCAACAGAATCATGTTTTAGCATTTCCTTAATATTTTAAAGTAATGTAAGTTGTGACACTCTATGGCGACATCAAAGCAAACTGGATTTGTCTTTTATTTTAGGCACACAGATCTTTCAACCTCCTGTGCATCTTAATGATTTCCCTCCTTATTTTCAGGTACTTTCACTTCTACAACACAGGCCTTCAGAACCAGAGTGTGATGTATGTGCAGGAGAGCCTGGATGCTGAGCCCACAGTCTTCTTAGACCCAAACACTTTTTCTGATGATGGGACAGTTGCCCTGAGAGGTAGGACCAAAAAATGACCTTGTGCTGTGTTATGAGGTTTACTTATTGATTATTTTGTGTTATGTTTTGCTCATTGGATAGTAAAAGCTATATTTTGCAAGAAATTGCATGAAGGGGAGCAAATGCTTGTGTTGTGATGGCTTTGTAAATGCTGCTATGATAGATTACCGCAAATGTTGTTTAATATGGCAATAAACTACTGAAGGTTAGTAATATTTCAGAATTAGTCTGCTATTTGTCACATCCACACTGACAGCTAAATAAAGTCTGCTGTCTTTGTTGATATCCTGTTTCTGTTCCTCTTCCTTAAGGCTATGCATTCTCTGAGGACGGGGAGTACGTGGCATACGGCACCAGTGCCAGTGGGTCCGACTGGGTGGAAATCCGATTCCTGCGGGTTGAAGGTGCAGTGCCTCTGGAGGACCACCTGGAGCAAGTCAAATTTAGCTGTATGTCCTGGACACATGATGGCAAAGGACTTTTCTATAACTCCTATCCTGACCAGGAGGGCAAGAGTGATGGTGAGAGCGTGTTAAAACTACCCCTTAAAACATTAAAAAATGATTAGCTAATTAGTAAAGCACAGTAATTACTTAAAACTAACATTTAAGACTAAAGATAAATTAGATCTTCTGAAAAACTGATATTCTGTATTTTTCAGGCACTGAAACCTCCACCAACCTTTACCAGAAGCTGTATTTTCATGTTCTGGGGACTCCCCAGTCTGAGGACGTGCTGTGTGCTGAGTTCCCTGATCACCCCAAATGGATGAGTGGGGCTGAGGTATAACTGATAGTTGGTTTGTTTGTTTTTTTCTAAAAATGAAAAATGTCCTAAAAAGAATATAAGTGTTGCTTGATATTTAGAAATGGTTTAGTGATTGCATGATTATTGCAGGTATCAGATGATGGGCGCTACGTGCTGCTGTCTATCAGGGAAGGTTGTGATCCAGTCAACAGATTGTGGTATTGTGACCTCCAGACCACTCCTGAGGGTATTACAGGTACATTACATTTGGTTAGAGAGTCACAGCTTGTCTTTAATTGTGTAGGTTTATGTAGGTTTGTGTAGGTCTAAAATACTCCTCCTCTTATGTCTAGGCCTTTTGCCATGGGTGAAGCTAATCGACAACTTTGACGCCGAGTACGAGTATGTGACCAATGAGGGCACGTTGTTTACTTTCAAGACCAACTTAGATGCCCCACGTTACCGCCTCATCAACATCGACTTTGCCTCTCCGGATCAGTGCAACTGGAATGAACTGATCCCACAACATGACAAGGACGTTATTGGTCAGCTGTTGCAATACATGTTAGCAGTTATTAAATTGCAGTAGATTAGGGCTTGAAATGATCTTTTTCTGTTAACATAAAATTCTACTTTGTTGATTATGTCTCACCTGCAGTATTCGCCACCTGTACATACTCAAGCTACCTGTTTGTGTGTTTCCTCCACGATGTGAAGAATGTGCTGAAAATGTACCGTCTGAGCTCAGGGGAGGAGCTGAGGACCTTCCCTCTTGATGTTGGCTCTGTAGTAGGCTTCACAGGGCGGAAGCGAGACTCTGAGATCTTTTATTATTTCACTTCTTTCTTATCCCCAGGTAAAAGATGGATAAATGCTTCATGCTATTGATGAATATAGCAACTCGGTTTGTCTAGGTATTGATGCCATGTCACTGGCAATGACATTTGTTGCTGTAGAAAATCATTTTAAGCCTAAGATAAGTGTTGTGAAATGTTTTTTTTTTTTTTTTCCAGATTTCAGATGTACAGGGTTATGTATGAGGACACAGGCTGAGGAAAAAACTGCTAACAGTGCTGAGATGATTGCAGTTATATGAATATAAATTCTGTATGTTATGAAAATGTTGAGTGCTGCATTTGTTTGCTTTCATGTTAAACATGCTACAGTGCTCGTGACAGTTGCTTTATCTTCTGGGTTGCATATTGTGTTCACAAGTGATTTAGAGAAGCTAGAAGCAAAAAATGAAATGATGAATTTCTTACTTTCATGCAGCCATCATTTACCACTGTGACCTGACCAAGGAGCCGCTGCAGCCCCACATCTTTAGAGAGGTCACTGTCAAAGGCTTCAGTCCCTCTGACTACCAGACCACCCAGGTAACTGGAATATTTGCTACTCTTTGATACTGACAAAATTTCATTTTATTTGTAAGCAGAGATGTAGAGGTTTTACACAGAACCTCTCATCTTCTTTCTGATAAGTAAAGTACACAGCAGTTTGAAAGTCTACTTGCTGGGACGTTTCAAGAACAGCATATACATCAATCAGATGTTTTAAAAGTACAGAGCCAGTGAATAACAGGTATTAATCAAGATGTCAGGAGAAAAAAAAAACAAAAAACAATCAGTCCGTCTTTTTCCATATTTTTGCCAGATCTTTTATCCCTCCAAGGATGGTTCTCAGATTCCCATGTTTATAGTTCACAAGAAAGGCATCAAAATGGATGGATCACATCCAGGTTTTCTGTATGGCTACGGAGGCTTTAACATCTCCATCACGCCAAGCTACAGTGTCTCTCGACTCATCTTTGTCCGACACCTGGGAGGAGTCCTGGCTGTCGCCAACATCAGAGGAGGAGGAGAGTACGGGGAGACCTGGCACAAAGGTGAGGAGACTTGTGTAAGACACACTGCTATAAATCTGATCATGGAAACTGTTTTAGTTGTCCTGGGTTAATGTGGATTTGTCATTTAACAGAGCTGTGTAATGTGATAAACAGGATGTTAGTGATACTGATGCAGTTTTTTCCTGCTTCTGTAGCTCTGTTTCAGTCCTGCTGTAGCATTTAGCAGCTTTGTATATAGTAGGGTATTTATTATGTTCATCCATTTTGTTCATTATAAAATGCACTATCTTTCAAAATCTATAGATATATACTGTATATAATGCCAGCACAAAAACTCTGTGTACTTTGTATTTGTCTCTGTAGCTGGCATGTTGGCCAACAAGCAGAACTGCTTCACAGACTTCCAGTGTGCAGCTGAATATCTCATCAAGGAGGGATACACTTCACCTTCCAAACTGACTATAAATGGAGGCTCCAATGGTGGCCTGCTTGTAGGTGTGTATGCCACTGGCTAAAAAAACAACAAAGTCTACACAGCCCAACATCCAGACTAAGCTTCAGATGGGTTGTCTTTGCTGCAAGATTACTGTTTTGCCCTGATTGTCGTCATCTGTGTTTCTTCCCTCAGCGGCCTGTGTGAACCAGCGGCCCGAGCTGTTCGCCTGTGCTGTAGCTCAGGTAGGTGTCATGGACATGCTGAAGTTCCACAAGTTCACAATTGGCCATGCCTGGACCACGGACTTTGGCTGTTCAGAAGACAAAGAGCAGTTTGAGTGGCTCATCAAGTAGGTATATGTTTGTCAGTGTAAAATATACAATATATTGAATTCATATCAACTGCCCTACTGAATTAAGCACTTTCTGATTGTCTAGAGATGATGTGTGTTTTTCATATTCATCTCTGTATTTATACTAGTTTACAGAACACTCGTAACCAAAATTAGGTCTGGATTGATTAGTCGATCAACACAAAATTAACTGGCAACTATTTTGATAATATATTTGTTGTTTCAGTTATTGTTTAAAACTGTGAAACATTGTCTGGTTTCTTCCTCTCCGATGTGAGAATTATGTTTGTGTCATATATGATCATCTTTGGGTTTTGAACTGCAGGGTTTCCACACGTCCTCAAAAAGTCTAAAAATTCAATCAACTGAATTTTATGCATCAAAAATACAATTTTAAATACAATTTTGATAGGTCTTAAAAAATGTTGATCATACTTAGGTTAAGCTGATTATTTTAACATTCAGTTGACACCTGTAATTTCACGTTAACTTCAGGCGTGGTTTTGGGGAAATCTTTAGGTGACAAAGTCATACCGCCTGCGGTACGTCGGTTCCATGTTGTAGTACTTTCTCTCATAAGTTCGTATTTATCACGCTATAATAAAACTACAAAACAAACCAACTTGGAATCAGAATATCCTCAAATTTTGCAGCCCGGACATAATTTGTTGGAGAATGCAGCGTCTCTTATAAGTGAGCGTTCTTTTAAAAAACCTGCCTGATTTTGGGGAGTGCAAGTTTAATGAGACCTGGACTGAAAAGAAGCGGATTTCATTCTCAGTTGAATTGAAGCCTCATAAACAACGCATTTGCCACCCACTGCAAGATGTGCAGGAAAACACAGAACCACTGTTAAAAGCCTCCAGCTCATGGCAGTGCCTGCCAACAAAGGATACTTTCTGTATTGGTAAATGAGAGTGAGAGTGTCATCAAGGCCCCAGCACGACCCACTCCGCTCCAACTCCTGCAACACTTGTAAGAAGCCTCTGGACAACATTTGGATCTACATCAACATTAAAAACCAAAGGTGCAGGCTTCAGCATGGATACTCTTAAATTGCATTCGGTGTGGTCTAAAAAAGTCTTAAATTGAACTTGAACACTGCAGGAACCCTGGACTGTTGGTTGGATTAAACAAGGAATTTAAAGGCAACACCTTGGGCTCTGTGAAGTTATAACAGGCATTTTTAGCTATTTTCAAACATTTTATAGGCAAACTGATTAATCAGTTGGTTGAGAATATAAACTGCAGGTGAATAGATCAGTTAAAAGGATAATTAACAGCAGTTCTTACCATCATACAGGTTGTTAGTATTTTCTACTCTTATGCTAATGTTTGGCCTCTCAACCTTCCCACTCCTCCTGTGTCTCAGATACTCCCCGCTCCATAACATCTGCATCCCAGAGGGCAATGGAGTCCAGTACCCAGCAGTACTGCTGCTGACAGGGGACCACGATGACCGGGTGGTGCCTCTCCACTCTCTTAAATACATCGCCACCCTGCAGTACATTGTAGGCCGCAGCCCCAAGCAGACAAACCCACTGTTCATCCTTGTGGACACAAAGTCAGGCCATGGTGCGGGCAAGCCCACTAGCAAGGTCATCCAGGAGGTGGCTGATACCTATGCCTTCATCGCTCACTGTCTCAACATCTGCTGGGTCAAATAACGTGTGTGTGTGTGTGTGTGTGTGTGTGTGTGTGTGTGTGGGTGTGGTTTTGTTTGTTTTCTTCCAATACTCAAATCGTCTTTGGAATACTGTTCATGCCAGGTATTCTTTTTAAACTTTACACCAACAGGGCAACATCTTTTCTTCATGTTTATCTATTTTTGTTACCCCCTTCCTTCTCAGCATGAGCCTGTTAGGACACAGACTCGTTAGGATCTCTGATTGCACTTGAACATGAGTACAGTATAAGCCAACTAGCAGCACTCAAAACTCTCACTCCCCTGAAGCCCATGTTTGTAGTCCTACTGAAACTAAGCGTGACTACATCATCAGCGATGGCTGTGTAAAGGGATGGACTAACTTCACGGTTAGAGTGATCGGCCAGTCAGCCGTTACAGTCAAGATGCAAACGTTTATTTGAAGATGGTTTCTGCATCCTTTGGGTGCTCCAACATGATGAATATTTATTTTTTGTTTGTGCACAGAATGGAAATGCTGGATGTTGAATCATTTCAGCTTGTACAAGTTTGATGAGACAGTGTTGTGCAAATGATAATACTGCATTTCAACAGTATTACTGTGGATGTGAGTGTGGAGACTTGCAAAACACACTTTGCATTGTATGTGTGTGTGTGTTTGTGTGTGCGTGTTAGCTCCCACATTTATTTCATATTGATAATGATTTCTACCTCGACATGTACTGATTGTTTAAAAGAATAGTACACAATGCCACCGCCACAATAAACAGGTTTTTAAACAGTGATTGTTTCCTGTCCATTTATTCTTTTGAGAGTTGACATTTATAGTCGGTTGTACTTTTTTTTTTATCTTTAAATGCTGTCACATACAACATGAGTGACAGATTTGATGACAAAACTAAGCTAATGCAAATAAAATGTTCTGATAAAATAGGCACGTTTATCTCAAGAGAATCGTTGACCACAGAACGAATGTGTTTAGTGCTGAAGAGCCAAAGAAGCTGCTGTTGCAGTCACTGTGTAGGAGCCTGACCTTCCTGCAGGGGGCAGTCACTCTGAAAATAACCACCACCTGCAGCAGAAGCAGAAAAAGACTAATAGCGGTCTAATAGAGGGCCCCATGTGGATTATTAGACATAGGCTGCATGTTTTCTATTTAAGAGCTTCTATGATATCCCAGTTGAATGTTTGAAATATGTAGAGATCTCTTAAAAATGGCACACTGACTTTTTCTGTGGCAAAATGCAAATGACAACAAAAGAGAGTGGTTCACTGACATGTGCATGAATGTTTGATTTTTTTTTCCATTTCTTAAACACAGTTTGATTATATTGCATGAACTGAGCATTAAATTAAAGAAGGGTATATTTTCTAATTTTACAAATGCATAATTTAATGTGTACAAATAGTCATAACAGAACAGTATGTTTTAACTTCCTGTTTTTCTTGTCTCATTTCTGTCCTTTAGATATTATTTTCACAAAATCCAACATTTCAGTTACTTAAGTCCAGCTGAGAAAAGGCTTTTAGGTCTACACAGCTGCAGACAAGTACAACTTGAACCTCGAAAACTTAGCAGGACAAAAATATTTGTCTCAGGTGTAGACAATGAAATGGTTCCTCTGTAGCAGTGTGTTTAGTGTCAAGGTGTTTAAAACTTTTTTAGATTCTTACTCTCAGCACATGAATACATACAAAAATTAACTTTTTTATTCAATTAGAATTAAAGCAAAAAGATTAAGATCGTGACGATGTGATGAGTTTGACTGGTAGATGAGGAAATACCTCAAACTTAGTAGAAATATAGATGCACAGATTCTTTTTTCATGTTAGGGAAAATGCAAACCAGACATTAAGAATAAGAGAAGTTTGTTTGGCTTTTTGGGGGGGGAAATATAACAATTAACCTTAAAGATGAAGTTTTCAGATTTTGATGAAAGTATTAAGATTGTATAATTCTATACTGTCATTTGTCAGTCTACTAGTGGCAAAACAAAAATGGCAGCTACATACAGTGCAAGAGATGGAATTTTCTTTATTTCATGTGCATGTAAATATACCAGTGTTTATGTTTTCTTAGTTTCTATGCAAGAAAGTAAAAAATTAGAACTGAAATCCAGAAACAGGCCTACAGTACAAGACAAACATGAAAACTAAATTACAAAATTTTAACCACCTGTATTAATGTAATAGACTTGTCCTAGCTTATACAGATTTTTTTACAAACCCGATTCCAAAAAAGTTGGGACACTGTACAAAATGTGAATAAAAACAGAATGCAATGATGTGGAAGGTTGAAATTCCAGTATTTTATTCAGAATAGAATATAGATAACATATCAAATGTTGAAAGTGAGACATTTTGAAATGTCATGCCAAATATTGGCTCATCTTGGATTTCATGGGAGCTACACATTCCAAAAACGTTGGGACAGGTAGCAATAAGAGGCCGGAAAAGTTAAATGTACATATAAGGAACAGCTGGAGGACCAATTTGCATCTTATCAGGTCAATCGGCAACATGATTGGGTATAAAAAGAGCCTCTCAGAGTGGCAGTGTCTCTCAGAAGTCAAGATGGGCAGAGGATCACCAATTCCCCCAATGCTGCGGCGAAAAATAGTGGAGCAATATCAGAAAGGAGTTTCTCAGAGAAGAATTGCAAAGAGTGTGAAGTTATCATCATCTACAGTGCATAATATCATCCAAAGATTCAGAGAATCTGGAACAATCTC
>NW_018127889.1:570202-578256 GCF_001952655.1 Monopterus albus | reverse complement strand
ATGCATTTTCTCAGTTTGAACATTTGATGTGTCATCTATGTTGTATTCTGAATAAAATATTGAAATTTGAAACTTCCACATCATTGCATTCTGTTTTTATTCACATTTTGTACAGTGTCCCAACTTTTTTGGAATCAGGTTTGTAAAATGCTGTCTGACACCACATGTAACATTAAATAATTTATAATTAATAAAAACACCTGTCAGTATGATGCAATACAATTCAACAACACAAAGTACAGCCTCCAAAATGATGAAACAGTTTCAGCAAAAACTTTTCCTTCATGAAAGGAGAATTTATTGCAGGTTTGATTTATTGGACTATATTTATTGGCTCTAGGTGTATCTAATAAAGTGACAACTGTGCAGCAAAAACAAAACAATAAATGGAGCAAACAGAAGTGTAACTTTCTTTGCAGGGGGTTTGCATATGGGAAATCATACACACTAAAAAATACTATTTTTATTACTAAAAATTATTTTCCAGCCAACAACACTGAGGATATGCAAAATTAGTCAATAACAAAATGTGACAGACTGAAAAGTAAGAACGAAAAGGGTAATTAGCAAAAGCCAGCCTCAATAAATCGAACAAACATGGTCGATTCCTCTATGTTCAGTATTTATGTAGCCTATGGTTGTGCGCGTGTGAGAGAGTCTAATGAACCACGAGATGGCGCTAGACAGCCTTGTGAAAACCTGCTGTAATGTGGTGTAGGCCTGCATGTAGACGGATGTGTGCACAGTGTGATGTAGCCTCCTGCTCGACTCATAAACTTTTACAAACCAAACCTTATTTCATCTTCTCAGGACCAAAACTGGTGACGCATGATGACACAACCCGGACGCCATGATGTCCTACTGATGTTATAGACTAGACTGCCTATACTACGTAACACATGATGAGAGATTCTTAAATTAAAGCCTTTACGTTTTGGAGGGGGGAAATATCTCTACACATTTTAAATGGATCACGAAACATCCTTATGTCCTAAATTGTCTCGGAAAAATTAAGTAGTGGTCCCAATTCTGGCGGTCACGTTTTAAGAGTAAAACGCCTAACGAGCACACACCTGTGACCGTACTGAAATATTAATGCGCCAACCGGAAATCACCATTCAGCCACTGCTGGGGGACTATATTTCTGGGCGGAAGCGTCATAATTAAATAAATAACTGCTACAAAATTGCTATAACAGCTAGAATTTTACTTGGTTAGGTTATTTTGTTTTCTGTATTATAAATCTGATGTTTGACAGAATAAGAAAAAAAATTATTAAATTGTAACAAACTTTTCTTTTTCTCTTAAGAAGCAACAGAAAAATCCTCAGGTGCTACGCCAGCAGCTCTTTACTCCTTTTTATTGAAATATTCAAAAATATTTAGTGTCAGTAGTCTTAATACAACTGAAAGAGAAAGCTAGGACATGTAAGGGTGATGTTTTGGTTGAAAAGAAGCTGTAGCTGTGCCTTTAGGTATTTTACATGGGCTTAAATGTTGGTGTAGCCTTTTTGTTTAAATAGTGAGTCTCAAAGTGTATTTAACTTATATAGCCCACACTTAAAGCCACAAGACAGAAGGTCATTTTATTCAGCTGACCTTTGCTTGTTGTGCTTAAATTTATTTTTATTTCCTAGAAAGAATGTTTACCTCTTCCATTTGTATAGAACACTGAGTCTCACAGCATCTGGAATAAAGAGCTATATGTTCTTGTTCCTAGTCTTCTTATGTCAAAGAAGAAACTAACTAGACAGAAAGAATCTCACCTGCAAAAACTTTGTCTGTCTGTCTGTCTGTCTGTCTGTCTAATCTGGGTGGTAATATCTTCCTAATTTCACAGCCAAAACAAAACCGTTATGTGAAGGATAAACCATCAAGGCCCTTTTCTCTCACTGTGGGATGCAGAGTTGTTGCAGGTGATTGTCTGCTGTGAACCGATGGATGGCGCTATATCGGGTTTTGTTTCTTTTCTTTTTTGTATCAGCTCCTTGTCACTGATCGGGGGCCAGTTTACTGGTACGTCTCTATGAGAACACAAGACCGAGTGAGTGACGAGCAGATGTCAGATCAGTTCTGAAGGTTTGGAATTGCTGAAGTTAATGATTTATGGGTAACATTAAGTTACAGGACGAAGACCTTCTGTGTGACTCTTCATCTTTGATTGGAGGAAATTGCTTGTGCGAAACTTGCAAGGAAAAAAAGCAGAAGAGCTCTATTTTTTTTTTATCATGGATTTGAAAAGTTGAATACTGCCTGGGTGGGGGATGTGGAGTAGCCTGTGAATCTTTATCAAGAGAGGTGGGGGAAGGCTGGCAGCTTGATGGGGGAGGCCGTGGGTGCCGCATGGTTTGAAGAGCAATGATTAAGCTCTGAGACATGCAGGAGACTGCATGGGGTTTAATTTGACCAAAAGCGCATCATTGTCTAGAATTTTGGATAAGCTTGAAAAACGAGCCTTTTCTGCGGCTGAATGCTCTCACTAAGGCTTTATTTTAAATTGCACATGTTTAAGACATGCAGCGACGTGGCATCTGAGCTCAAACCTATGCCTTTTGTGACATATTGGAAGCTGAAATGAAAGACTTGCCAAATGGATCATTTTGTAGATGATTTTCCAGATCTGTGCCACTCGACTCCAGCAATCTGTTGGTTCACCGTGACACACATTTAAACAAATCTGCCTGTCCCTCACGCTCCTGCAGCTTGTGTTACAGTGCTACTATAAAATATTCATCCATGGAAAATCTCTTTGATTCCAGTCGGTCACTGAACTTAATGCGCCATGCAGGTTAAAGCCAGTCTAAAGATGTAATTCAGACTAGAGCGTCCTCAAGCTTGGAGTCCAGCAGGCTTAATTCTACCTTCCTACACATTTGGACTATCAAAGGGACACCGGGGTCTGCTGGTTGTGCCATCTAATTCAATCACGAAAGAAGGAGGATGTCGGCTCCCTCTCCAACAGGTGAGTCGCTTTAAAAATACACTTCACTTTCATTTTCTTCAACTTAAACGTGCCTAAATATCAATACAAAGCGGTATTTAGTTGCAGTGAGCTCACCTCTGTGACGCTACAGGACCTGCTTTTCACTGGCGTTTAATGACCGGCTTTTAACATGACATGGTTCGGTTCCTTTATCAAACACGTTCAATAAAGTTATGGAGTTAAAAATGCGCGCACATGCCCAAGTGAAGCCCACACTTTAGGAAAACGCCACTCAGGCTAGATATCAAAATTAAATAAGCAATTTATTTTAAAAAAAGAAGAAACTGAAACCAATCATGTTATCAATCGGTGCAAAATCGCAGACGCTCATCTTAAACTCGTTATGAACGTGAACTAATTTTAAGGAAATCCGTCTTTCATTGGGTCAGAAGCCATAGGCTACCTTTGGTCATCAACAAATGGTGGAAAACTATATTTTTTTTTAAGGGTATAATTAAGCCAAGGAGAAGCAGAAGATGGCATGCTGACCTACCAAATCCCACCTGGAAAATAAGGCGAGGAATTGGAGAGTGTAAGCGGATATTTGGTTCCATTGTGCGCAGAGTTTGGCGCACCGGCTGCAGCAGCGCTCCTTCTCCAACCGCCCCCTCTCTCTGACGTCACCGATATTTCATTCAGATATTTTCACCCTATTTACTCCTGATGGAGGAGACTTTGTCGGACGGAACAACAGCCAAGACGTCGAGATGTACCCACAAGAGGTTCTTTTTGCAATTTTTCTGGTTCTCACCCACTTAAAACTGAGTAGAAAATTCATCTGCTGGAATCAAGAATTGGTAAAAGATATGTATATATGTAGCTTGTAGCCCGCATGCTCCTGAAAATGTGTCGGATTGAAAGGTTCTTGTAGAAACATTTACTGCGCTCACACAAATATTGAATTAAGTATGTTTTTAAATGAACGATTCAATATTGGTTTTGTTAAATGGAGCGAGAAAAGGAAGGAAGTGCCTTACAAGCTTTTGGGTTACTTTGGAGTCAGGTATGACGCACATGCTGTTGTGCTTTTGTGAGATTGTGTGCAATTTTTTTTTTCGTTGATTCAAAATATTCCTTAACGAAATCTGTGGCTATGTTAAAGGAAGAACTTATAAAAATGCAAAAAAATAAATTATTTTACAGATGTATAGACAGGAAGCACCAAGATTGTGAATTAAAACTCTGTATTTTGACCTCTGGTTAGAATTTGAAGAATATATTTTTTTAATTAAGAGACTCTCACCTCGTACTCGTAAAGCACTTCATCTGTCCATGCATATAGTCTCTGATAAATGACTGAGAGCTGGTGACCTGCTTTGCCAACTCTTGTTTACACTTCCCTGTTAAGAATATAAAAAGTGAAGGATTGGTGGCTGGAATGCATGAAGTAAACATAACCTCCTCACTAAAAAAGAAAAGAGAAGAGAGAGATGAACTCAGTGAACCCTTTGAACTGCAATGACAGCAATGCAGAGTAAAGTCAAATTTCCTCTGGGAGCCTATAGGGTGAGGAGTGGGGGGATGGGTGGGGTTAGCTGGGGTGAGGCCATCTACAGTCTGCTCAGAAAAGTTGGTACTGGAACAGCTCAGGAATCTGCTTTTGTTCCTGGGGTTAAATGCCTTTAAATATGTATTTTGGTCAAGATGACAAACTACATAAAGATCAGACTGACTTCATTTGGCATCAGGCTCTGAGAGTGAAGACCTGTGAAGGTGGAGTTGGTTTTACACTCAGGACTGTTATGTGATCACACTATCAATCAAATCTATGGTATAGTATCTATGACTACAAGCAAACCATCATCTGCATTATTTTAATATTTTATCTTTTCCTTGAGGGGAGGAAAGTAAAAAGTCCACGTGCAGGGTGGCCCGGGGTCCTTCTTGATGCTGCTGTACACAGGTTTGATGCTACTGAACGTGAAAGCACCAGAGTCAGTGACTAAGTGTAGAATATTACCTTTCTATCCCTGAATAAGCCTTATATATGTTATAGTTTATATATGTAGGTGTTTTCATTAAACCAAATGTGTCTTTTAAATAATGTTTTATGAATAGCAAACGTGCCTCTCATGCAGGCAAAACTAACATCAAATGTGACCAGAAATGTATTCACAACTAAACATAAAGGTATTTTATACTTAGCCCAAAATAGCCACTTAAGAGAATTTACTATTATTATTAAAGTTAGTCAGGATGAAGTTATCAAAATAACTTCATCAACACATAGGCTACGTCCTCAAAAAAAGAAAAGCAGAAAAAGATGCTTGTGAATTTGTAATGAGTATGTAACAGCATAAAGGCAAATAAAATGACTGGTTGGTGGTGATTTTAAGGAAACTGGAGTAAAATAAGTAATTTTATCTTTTAAATAAGTCATTAATATGAATTCCTTATAGTGTGACTTCAAGTTGGTGTTGATTAGAAAACCATATTGATGTAAAGAAAATAGGACGTTTTCCCATAAAATGTTCTGTTTTCATACAGCTAGCATCAGTTTGAGATGTTTCTTCTGCATTTCACAGATGAAGAAAAATGTTTTAAACATTTGAAAAGGTGTTAGCTTTGAGTTCAGGTGTCTTTAAACCTCCCTTGATCTCTGATTTCTGTTGTTTCAGGCACATCCACAGCCACCTATATCTAGATTATTTCTTCTCATTAGCTTGCAGTCGTGTCTGTGAGCTGCCCTGTATCAGAAGGGTCCTGTCAGGATGTGAGTGAGTGGATAACATCTGACACCGGTATCCAACCCGGTGACCCAAGCAGTCATTCTTGTGGCCACTGTGGTGGCCTCCTCTGCACGCATCTTCAAAAACAGGCCTTAGCGAGGGGGCTGGGGTGGATGGAGTGGGGGTAGGGGTAGAACTCGTGAATTCCGGAGGGTGGGCTCTGTAGCTCTTGTGGGTGGAGATGGAGGTGGAGGGCTGGCTGTTGTTTCATTTCACCAACATGTTTTTCCACTTTCCTTAAACCCTGGAGTAACCCCCTGAGAAACGTCCCACTGGGGAAGATGGGAGATGGGATGGGAAGCTTCTCGATGAATGTACTGGTTTTCAGGCTTGTTGTTATTGATCTGCTGTGTGGTCTTGCTCATGGTTAGACTTCTCTAGAGTGCTTCCGTACTGGTGGACACCCAATAAGCAGTAGTTGCCATCTGACTTTACATACATCTTTACATCAGTGAAGTCATAAGTATCAAACTGACAAAAGTTATGTCTCGTGAAGAATAACTACTTCAATTTTATTCTTTTTTTTTTTATTATTATTTTTATAGACTTACCTTAAAGCAATCTGGTCCACACTCACAGGAAAAAATGTTTTTCACAAGTTCTCCCTTTTAACGCATCAGAGGAACAAGCACAGCCTGTCTCGGTGTGCAGGGTCTCTCCTTTAATTTAATTTAGCATTTTGAACATCAGCAGCAGCTACTAGGCAAAAAGTCAGAGGATTGATTTTCTAATAACAAGTAACGATCATAGGACTTGAACACATCACTGTTCAGGTTTGTTTTTCTGGGTTTTTCAGTCACATTCCAAAGCTGTGAGTTCAGCTTCTCTTCTGCTGCTCAGTATGATGCTGGGAGGTGCTGGTTGTACCGTATGTTAAGAACATGAGCTCAAAAACAACATGACCATGCATGGAAAACAAACAAAAAAAATTACTATCACTGTGTTTTTTTTTAATTTGGTATAGTTTACAAGTTATTCTTGGTTTCAAGTAAAGGGAATTGAGGTCTGGTCTGTCAGAGTGTTTGACTGCATCTGTAACAAAGAGATGGGCTTGTTCAGCTGAAATGTGTCATCCTTTAAAAAGCTGGATGATTTTTTTTATAGATGTAGTGTGAGGCTGGAGTTTAAGAAGGAAATGTTTTACTTGCATTGTGAATTTAATTTATATCTAATGTAAAAAAAAAAAAAAAGTGACAGATCTTCCAAAGTTTTATTTTGGTGCACTAAGTGTGTGAGAAGATACTTGAACATACAAGGGTGGAAAATCATTAGAAACACCAGAGCTGTAAACATTTTGTGGCAGAGGACTAAGCTCTTTGTTTGCAGTGGAATGTACTGAGTAAGAAGTTTTGTTTATGTCTGACAAATGTGTCACCAGTGCAGAAGCATTTTTGGCATCAGTGTGAGTCCATGTGGGCTGGAAGCCGGACTAGCTAACTACATAACATCTGGATGAATATCCTTATGTTTTCACATCTTTGTTCCAGTTCAGTGAAGCACAAAATATGATGCACATAGCTCAGTGTACATGTATATGCATAAACCTCTAACAATGGGCCCAGTAGATTCCCTATGATTTGCCTTTTTTGATTGTTTGATTCATTTTTCATGGTTTTGTTTTTTTTTCCTGTTACAAAACACGCAATCAGTTCATATAGTTAATTTAAATGTAACTCAATTCCATGTAAACTAATCTCTTTACTCCGTATTACACCAGCCCCTTGTGATGCAGTAGTCTAGGCTGTTTATTAATACAAAAACACAGTATAGGCAGTACATTGCATTATACTGTATGTTATGTAAGACTGATCCATAGTATCACAGTCGATGTAGTTTATATTTGATAGGGTGAATGTTCCTGATGGTTGCGAGTCCCGTTCTCCTTTCCCCTGGAATCGCAGGGCAGAAATTAGCAGTAAGAAAGCATGTAATTGACAAAGTCACGTGTTCTCACTACGGGAACGGGCACAGCCAGCTCGAGAGCGAATGAGAGTGAAGGAGAGAGAGAGAGAAGGGAGAGCGAGATCAGTACAGAGGTGGTGAGAGCGAGGAAGGGATCGAAGGGAAGACACAGAGACATGACAAAAATATCAAAAGGCAGAAAGCACGCCGTACCATGCGAGCTAAATTGGTGACCGATGGGATCGAGGATGTTGGATTAATGGTGACTACCGCAGCCCGTTTTCGCAGAGGAAGCTTCTCTATTGCAACTTGGGCGCAGAGGGTCCGCGGGGAAACATGGCCGAAGGTTATTCTGCAATTATTTTCTATTTCTGCGCTTAGTTTGTCTCCCTATCTGCTAGCGTGAGGAGGGGGGGGGGGGGGTAAGGGAAGACGGTGTTG
>NW_018127889.1:568777-570139 GCF_001952655.1 Monopterus albus | reverse complement strand
ATATGCATTGTTGGAGCGTATAAGCAGTTCTGCGCACTAGTCAACCTCGAGGAACCATGTGTACACCTGCCCCCTTTTTTTTTTTTTGGATCTTATAGCCTACAACTCCCCAGTAGGAGCGGGTGTAGATGCACGGGAGAAATCATTCACAAGTTCCACCGACGGAGCATGCCTGTGCACGAATCGCAGGCAGTCATCTGTCATGGAGTAACAAGCAACTTTTTGGGGGGGGAATGTTTGTCTTGATGCACACAGGGTCAGAGCACCATGCGCCCCCGATCGCCTATGTGATGGCGAAAATAGTAGTATAGGAAATTTCTACCGGCCCTGAACTTCACATAGCCTGTATTTGCCCGTGGTGGGGATTCCCCCCCTCGCTTCTCCAAGAAGTTTTTATGCAGCAGAGCCAATTAAACGTATACAAACCGGTATGCGCACATGGAAGATAACACTTCTGCGGTGTGTCTGTGAAGCTATAAAAAAAAACAACTCCTAACTTGCTCCTTGTGTCCTACCCCATTGTTTCAGGAGGCCCGCGTAAAGGTGGCGGAGACGACTCCGCCAAGTCCGAGCAGGAGGACCGGGCCCGACCTCAGACCCTGTCGGGATCGGGAGTCTGCAAATGGTTCAACGTCCGGATGGGCTTTGGATTTATCTCAATGACAAGCAGCGAGGGGAGCCCCGTCGACCCCCCTTTAGATGTTTTCGTCCACCAAGTAAGTTGACACACACAAAAACAAACAAAACTAAACGTAGAAGTAGGTCTGATTTGTTGTGATGCACTCACCCGGATTAGATTTTCTGAAACGATAAGACCCAGTGACTGATTAGTTCACTTTTCTTTTGCAACAATTTCACTGTCACTTCATAAAACATCTCGACACCCCCACTCGGTAGCTGAATCTGCTAATCCGGATGTTTTTCATTACCCAACATGTTACTGAATAATCAAACGTTGGTTTGAAGAAAAAAAAAAACACCCCACACACACACACGCTACGTCGAAGCCACATGCTTCCCCCTCCTCTGGACGTCGTGTGGCTGTGACACGGTTAGTTTCACACTGGGCCTTAACGGACAGCAGACCTGTCCTGATGTCCAGCTAACATGTGGGAAACGTGTTTTTTAAAATAAAGCCCCTCACGCCGGGTCACGTCCTGGGAGGCTTGTTGTTGTTTGTGTGATGAATTAGAAAGTTTACTGAAACAAATCATCCGTTTACACACATGTCGGATGTGAAATGTGGCCTGTTTTCACCTACTGCTGAGTTTATTTTAAAAGGCCTTGTTTTGGACTTGTTCTGTGGCAAACAAAGAGCAGTGGAGTCCACCCCCCCCCTACCCCCCCTCCGTTCTGCTCCCC
>NW_018127889.1:562920-568695 GCF_001952655.1 Monopterus albus | reverse complement strand
AGTTCCACTGGTCATTATCAGGCCACATTAGGAGTACAGAGCAAAATAAACCATGGCTTCACCAAGACATTGTTTCCTTATCAGCACTTTGCTGTGGAACCTAAACAGCTTTGGTGATATAAGGTTGGTTTTGTCACATATCCATCTTAAAATAGAAAGTGGACTATTGAGTTTGGCTTAGTTTAAAGAAACAATTGTTGTTGTTTTTTAAATTATTTGTCGTGCAGCTGTGTTTAACCTCTCTCTGATTTTTGTTGCATTCACTGCACCAGATGTTTTTTAATTATGTGTTTGTGATTTATAAAGTTTGCTCATTATGAAAGTGACATTAATCTTGACAGTAACGTATTTATTAAAAACACCCCTGTTATTCTGATGATTATAAGAAGATTTAGTTGCCAGATACAAGTACAATTCTGCATATGGAGTGAATTCCTCCTGTGTTCATAATTTGTTAACCTTAGATTTATGTCAGAGATGTGCAGAATACCAAATGTACTTTTGTTATATTAATGTGGATACAGTTTTTGGTGAGCACTGCTGTGAATATTTGACAGTGGGCACAGGCTCACTAAAGTGCACATCGCAGCACTGGGCTTTTGATTGATACGTTCATATTGTGGCTGATCGACTAAATGCTCTGCGTCTATCTACATACTCCCGGCTCATCATTTCTCTGCTGGCCACAGATGTTTCAAAAGTGGATCGAGGGAAGGAAGAGGGAAGGAGGGTTTAGTCTGGGGACAGCCTAAAGAACTGAGCAGAAGTCAAATAAACAGTCTGCCTCAGCATTTCGTAAGCTGTAGGTTAGGCTGGAGCCGTGTAGACGTCTGTGGGAATATTATTCATATGTGTGACGTTTCAAAGACTGTGTGGGTGTAATGAAAGTGTGTTTGCAATGAGTTGCTTTCACTTTCTGCACTAGATGATGATTTTCTCAAATTGTGTAGCTAATTGCATTTTATGTATTTAAAAAAAAATGTTGTGAAAAAAAAGAACAAACCTGAGAGATGAACCGACTCTCATACAATGAATCATACTGTATGTTTACACTAGTTCATTCCCTGCTTCCAGCTATGTGTTTACAATAATATGAAGAGCAGACAATAGGCATTCAGAAGCACATTGTCATACTGGATGCAAGGCACCCTGTTCCTGTATTTGCTTCCACTCCCATTAAATCAGTCACTGATTCTGTCTGACTGTTCCTCCTTCCGTGTCTCAGGGAGTCGTCTCAGTATTTTTGTGATATTTCCGGGTGGTTGTGAAATGTCAAGATCTGGGCACATTGGGGCATTTTGTAAGGAGTGTGAAAGTGACACTGTCTGTTACAGGATATGTGTAGGGATCCAACTAACAATTACTTTCATTTATCAATTAGTCAGCCCCCTTTTTTTTGATTAATCATTTATTGTTTTGGCTTTAAATTGGCAGAAAATAGTGAGAAGTGATTTCCCAGAGCCCAAGGAGATGTATTCAAATGACTTGTTTTATTTGAGACATGGTGCAAAACACATCAATTTGTTTTCTGGTCAAAAACAGAAAAGCATCTGATCCTTATGTTGGAGAAGCTGGAGCTAGCAAAGGTTCTGATTATGAAAATGGTTACTGTTTAGTTTTCCGCTGACTGACTAATCGATTAGTTGTTTGTTGTTGTAGCTGCATTTCCAAGCACGTCATCTAATTGCAATGACGGCAACATTTCTAACCAGTGACAAAACCAGACCTGCATAAAGAACAGGCTTTTTATACAAGCAGTGGACAGAGAGTTGTCATTTAAAAGTGGGAAGATTGCAGATTTCTCCCTGTACAACACTGAGCCTGAGAGACGGATGTAAGAATGATGAGGTGGGGACGAAGGAGGAGCATGAGGACAGGAGAAAGAGGAGGGGTTTTCCTAGGTGGGTGACGGGGGGTGGGGGGTGGGGTGCTAGTGGTAGCCAAGGAGGAAAACATGAGTGAGAGGTTGGAAAAAGACCAGTGAGTGGAGGAGCAGGAGGGAGGGTGTGTGTGTGTGTGTGAGTCAGCGGTCGGCCCCTGCCCGACTGCGAGTTCCCTTCCTGGGAGGCCTCTTCATCAGGGCTCCTGTCTGATCACTTCCTTTTTGGAAGGTGTGTGTGAGAAAGAGAAACAGAGTAATTAAGCGTTGTCAGACTCTACACCTCTCTGCTTAGTGAGTCTACACACAGCTCATTTCTTTATCTCTGTGTGTCAGACCCCTTCTCTACCTGGACCGAGTGGTTCTCTGAGTGGAACTGTGTGTGTGTGTGTGTGTGTGCGCGCATGTGTGTGTCTTTCCTGCTGGGACATGGGGAGGTGCTTTCTCCTTGGCCATTCTTCAAAAAGAGGAATTTCTTTAAAGACAAAAAAGCTGGAGGGTTGGGTGGGGTGAAGGGGTGTGTGGTGAGGTGGGGGGCTGCTTGCCCTTTGTCGGTAATCAGTTTGAAATGTTGAACAGTTTGCTGTTGCCGCTGTTCTCCCGAAGCCTCCAGAGTGTGTGTTCAATTTACGGAGCCCCCGTTCAAGTGTGTGTGTTTCTTACTTTCTGCTCTCAACCAGCGGCTTGCCGAGTGTCTGCATGTGAACCGCTGTAAAACGTTTTAGGTTCCTGAGTGTGTGTGTGTGTGCGTGTGCACAAGGGAGAGTGTGTGTTTTTTGTAGCGAGGTTAACGTGGGCCCCTAGTGAGATTAACCTCTGGTCTGTGTCACCGTTTGGCATGCAGGCCCCACCCATCCCTGCTCCCAGATAGCCAGTATCAGGCTTTGTCTCTCCTGCAGCCACTCTACACCCATCCACCACCAAGCCCTTCTTTTCTGCACATCTAAAACTGCAAAAGAAGAAGAAAGACTAGTCATGTGACTTCCTTTAGAGAGGAGCTGGCCACATACAGCTGAGCTGTACTTGGAAATGTGGCGGCGCAGAGCAGAAACAAGACGCAGTTCACAAAGACGGACACAGTCTATGCAGACCTGTCCAGCAAGTTAGTTGTTGGACATGTTTGCTCTGACATTTATTACATTTCATATTGATAAAAAAAATGAACACTTTATTTAACCATTATTTTTATAGTCTTGATGAGGTTCAGAACCTCTTTCCCAAGGAAGCCCCTGCAGCATTCAGCAGTATGACGTTAATCAAAGCTAATGCAAACAGAGTCTGTATTTTTTCAGCACTTTGATATTTTTTAAATTGTTGAATTACTTGGCAGAAAAGGGTCAAATCCTCCCAGAGCCCCAGATGGCACATCTTAATGTGATCAATGGTCAAAAACCCCAATATAATTAAATTACTATCATATATTACAAAAATAAGTAAATAACATCCCCGTGTTTGAGAAGCTGAAATCAGCAAACAGATGTTGAATGAACTGACAAATATAAGAATGTGCAAAATTAATTTTTCTATAAATAAATGAGTTTAAATTTGTTGAGATTTATTTTATCTCGGTTAAAATGAAATGCATCAGTAATGGGTTTGAAACGGAGATAACTCAAATTCAGGTTTCATTTAAATAGGGAGAGAAAATTTTAAATATAATGTAAGAGTTGAGCATAAGATTCAGATTAGAAGAGATTGGCTCTAAAGTAGCAAACGTATTTGAAAACAGATAGGCCTACGTCTGTTTGCTCAAATTTAATCTCTTTAATATCAACATCATAATCACCTAAATCCACCTGCAACCATCATCCAAACTCTGTCAAATGTCATTAGTTATTTTTGTTAGTATCGCTTTTATAGGTTGAACTAACACAGCTTAATATTTAAACAGATTTGTGTTAATGCTGTTTGATAAAGTCTTTTATATAGCATAAAAAAATGTGAGCTCCTTAAAATAAATTGGAGTAACAATATTTTTTCATTTGTCAGGTTTTATGTATAATCATAGTGTGATGTCCTTAGGTGGTTACCGCTGAAATGTTGAAACAACACCAGCATTTCTTTATGCTTTGTAGCAGTGGTTCTGTTTGGCAGGCTGTGTTTTATCACCACCCACCTTCAGCCGAGGTTCATTTCCCCTCTCATGTTGATAAAAGTACCGAGATGATCTAGTGCTGCTTCCTCCTCCAGATCAAATATTTGGCCCAGTCATAATAGGGGGGTGTTGGATGTTGTTAATTTAAGGCAGGGGAAACGTGAAGGCTTGTAACTGTTTGATGGGGGTTGGGCAGGGTTCAGAGGTCAGGGCCACTAATGACAACGTGTTGAGGAAGGCTGGAGTGTCAGCATCAAAAGAGTGGCTCTGCTGGTGGTTTCCCCCAGTGTGTTTCTGTCATTTTCTCTCCTTCATCCAGCTTTCTCTCTCTTTCTCCCGTGCCCCCCTTTCTGTTGGGTTATGTCCATCTGAGCTGATCTGGCCCAGCTTTGTCCACTTAGCATTTCCTGTGTGTAAAAAGCCACTTAATGGCGCCATGCCAAATGGTGACCGCTGTCTCTTACACACCTCCTTTCCTCTTGATTTGTGCACGATCCAGTGTGCAGCTCTGCGTGGGCCACCTCTGATTTTAAAGCATCTCGTAATTAGCCATTCCATAGCCGGTGGTTACCACGGAGAGATGGTGGTGGAGGATGGTGGGTCTCCTCTCTCTGCTTCCCCATCCCCTCACATTACAGTTTCCTGTATTGATTGCTGGGCCTGGCGAGGACGAGGACCCGGCTGATGAAAAGGAGGGCTATTTCTATCCAGGATGTTGGAGTCCGTATTGATCGCTGGCTCCTTCCTACACACACAATCACACACATGTAGGGCTATAGGAAGATATTTGTTACATATAAGGAAGCTTGTAAGCATAATCAAGCCATTTTAGAGTATATCGGTATCCATTTTGTTGGATTGGTTTCTTCAGGTTTTAGGATGTGACGGCAGCTGCCGGTGGCTCACCGTCAAAACGCAGAGAGGTGGTGTAGCCCTCCATGTGGGGAGGGGGTGTTGCGGGGATGGTTATGGGACTGACACCCGGATTTCTGCTGCTGACCTGTGGGGCTCCTGATCAAATGGGGGTTTTGTTTCTGGGCTCCCCCTGAGTCCAGCCGCTGGTCAAGAGTCGCTCCTCCATTGGAGCTGAACCGAATGTGCTGGAGGCATTTCCATGAACTCCCCCTCGTCCTCCAAACTCCCTCCCTTATTCAGTGCCCCCCTGCTACAGGCCACTCCTCCATTTTGTGCTCTCTCTCTCTCTCTCTCTCTCTGATGTTCTCCTATTCCCTTTTCCCGACTGTGCCCTTTCCTGACCTCTGTGCGTAAACTGAAACGGGTCTGGACACCCATCGGGTCACTTGAGAGTGGGGGACTTGGGTTACATGGTTCTGATTTGTGAAGTTATTTTTGTTTAGTTTCTTCTGCACACAGACGTGACTCCACATGCTGCATTTTATTATGTAATTGTTGAGACTGAGCTGTTGCAAGCTTCAGAAATTAAAATCATCTGAGCCACAAAGGCACGACTGTGGTACCACGTCCTGTATGGAGGACATTTCTCTCTGTGTGTGTTTTCCTGCATTTTATACAGAACAAAAGAGGTTGTGTGGTTTCCTCACTGGTGCATTGTGGGCACTGAGGGGGTTGGAGAGGGCGTAGGGTGCTGAGACAAACCACTCAACTTTGACCTGGAGGAACGAGCTGCCTGTGCACTGAAGACAGGAGAGGAAGAGCAAAGGCTCATGCGCCACATAGTCTAGAGACCAGTCGATGATTATTCATCATTATTCCGTATACACTGTTTTGTGGGGAATGAGTGCAGGCTTTTAATTTGTTTTCTACTGATTTGTGCTGCAGG
>NW_018127889.1:545840-562895 GCF_001952655.1 Monopterus albus | reverse complement strand
AATAATCACAAAATCAATTGGTGCTTTAATTTGAATATGCAAGGTTCAGGCTGCTTCAGGATCCTTAGTGTGTTATTAATAAAAAATACAGTCCTAGCAAATTTGTTCGATACATTAATAAATTACTAATTGAATTTTAGTTGGTTGTTGCCACAGCACTAAAGCTACAAGCTCAGGTTGTGACTCGTGTCATTGTCCCTCGTGCTTTATTCCCCTTGTACATCCGCTGTGCAAAAAATGAGCTTTTACCAGTTTTTGATCCTCATCTACTCAAAGCTAAGTCTAATACCCGAGTGCTGAAATGTACCACTGATCGGCGATCGACAAGCGGAGAGCAGCCCTGGCTGTAATCCTCTGTAACGGCACGGAGAGAAGGGAGCGGACGTCTGAGGCAGAATGAAATGAACGAATGTTTGTACTGAATATTTCCACACCAGTGACTTTTCCTTTGTTATAAATAGTGAGAATGTAAAAGTCTGGAAATAAGGTGGAAGAACAGTTTCTAAGCAGTTTGTTAAATTTTGTGGAGTGAAATGAATTTGACACTTTTGTTTCTTTTAATATTTACTTACTGTAACATAAATGTGTATATATACATACATATAAAATTTAAAAAAGACAAATGCATGTCCATCTTTGTAGGAGTGTTTTTCAGGTTTAAGGGATTTTTTTTGATCAACTCTGTACATTTCATTCAGCATTTTTAGTTTTTGAGCATTTGAAAAGCCTGTTTTACACCGTGAAACTCCGAGTAGAATTTGATTTATAATTGTCATTAGACTTGGAAAGACGTTGGAATAATTTAGCATTGAGAGTGCGGTGAAGAAAACGTGCTCATAGTTGTGACGCTGCCAATCAGACCGAATTTTAAAAGGTGTACAAATAGATGCAGACAATTTATTTATTTTGGTTACACTTTGTTTTATTCCTTTTTTAATTATTCCCCCAATAAAATCAATTTAGAAAATAAAGGTCTTTGATTTAAAATTTTACATATTCATTTATATCTACAAACCAACCTCCTTCAGCTTCTTGAAAACTAGAGGAGAAAAATGCCGCTGAGCACATTTTCTCTACTTCCTCAGTAGTTTCACATTTGATTCCCTCTCGTCATTTGTTCCCTCCTCTTCCTCTGTCTCCTACACATCTGTCTCTGCTGCAGGCGCCGCATTTACAGATAGCCTGCGTGTTATTTTTAGGCTTTGATGTATATATCAGGTAGTAGGTTTGCTCTGCACACTGCATGCTCACGTGGGTGTGTGTTTACCTATGCCAAGATCCACAGGGCTCGCCGTGATTCATGAAGGTCATCTATACGGCATCTATCAGCCATTTGTTCCGTGTGATCAAAAAGACGTACATTATTTTCCAGTGGTTATGTAGTAACCAAATCAATAATCCAATCATGCAGATAAGATGGATGGTGGATGTGCTGAGGGGAAATCGTTGCACTGGGTGCGACACTCTTGTCTTTTCTCCCTGCAGACTAAATGGGAAACGGTGTAAAAAGTAGATGAAGGCAGTATAGCAAGGACGCACTGTGCTCTCATGGCATTGTAGGTGCAACCCATATCCAGCCAGTTCACCACGCTTGAAATGATTTATTGTGTGCCACTGGATGTTTGCCACACACAGCAGTCCCCACAGTAAACTTGGTGTTAATAAGTGCCGACTCTTCTCTGACAGGAGATGAAAAGCGTTGATTGGACAGTTCCTTGTTCACACACACACACACCTGATCAAACCTCAGATGATATTTGAGTTAAATTCACTCTGATGGATGTCAACCTACAGCATTAATACTGAGCTTTATGCTGTTCAGACCGAAAGTACAACTAAAGCATTAAAATGAGCCTTTTAATTGAGAACCCACCTTTTGTACTCGAGGCAGAGGCTCTCTTTACCTTTCACTCGCTTGCTGAACACTATTCATGTATAAAGTATACAGTGGGTTTAGTGAACCACTTGAGATTAAAAGTACCAGTCAAGGTAAAATACATTTACATACTACTGTATTTAAAGCCTTTAAAAATGACATATTGAAATAGCGTTTAATGGGTTCCCAAATGATTGACATTATTCAAGGAGGTGGATGTCTAAAAGAATTCAAATGTTTCAGGTATAGATTCTCTTACTGCTGCATTGCATTGAAAATGTCATATATATGTACCCTATTATTATAGATCTATAGATGTAACTTCTCATTAATCAACCCCAGAGAAACAGGTGTGACTTTGTGCTTTCATACTGAAATTGGGGAAATTTCAAGAAACACGAGCACTGCCTGACATCAGACTTTTAGCATATGACAACATGTGCATCAGCCCCTTGTGTATTGTAGGGATACATTTTTATTTTCAAAGACGCTGCTACATTGGGAGGATAGTTGCCTTTTTTTTTTTTTTTTTCTCCCTACAGAGCAAATTGGTGATGGAGGGCTTCCGCAGCTTAAAGGAGGGCGAGCAGGTGGAGTTCACTTATAAGAAGTCCTCGAAGGGCCTGGAGTCTCTGCGGGTGACCGGACCTGGTGGGGGACCCTGCGCAGGCAGCGAAAGGAGACCCAAAGGGAAGGTTCCACTCCAGAAACGCAAACCAAAGGGAGACCGGTGAGTGTGATCAGACTGAGTTAGTACAACCAGAAAAAAGGGATGATTTTTATGTGTTCTACTGTAGGTCTGCAGGGATGTAATAATCCATATGCATGCATCTCACCAGTCTTGGCTTCATCTAACAAAACCTGTGGGCAAGGCTGTGCTATATGGAGACATATGTTGTATGTATACCTCACTGCAGCGAGCTATTTCTGAGTGGGCTGAGATTATAGATTAAATCTATTCAATCTGCATGCTTGTTGCTATGGTTATTGCACACCATAATAAGGAATTCAATAGGGCACTTTGCCTGCCATAGCCACTATTTTAAATCAATTTGCCAGCTTTTACATTAGAGATGGCGTTGGTATAGGGGTGGCTTGGGTTTATATGAATCTCAATGCAGCAGTAGTTCCATCAGTTGCTTTGTCCTCAGTAATTTCCTGAAGGGTGCTTTGCTACAATCTGTCAGAGCAAGCCATATGGAGCTCCTTAGAAATGCCTGGTGGTTTAAGCAGAGCAGACTGTGCTCCCTGTCCTCGTGCCGACACGGTGCCGTCATTTGATGTATAGCGAACGCTGCCAGGCAGAGCTGAGTTTGTGCTGTATCTGTTTGTAGGAGGCCAAGACTACATCTACATTCAAATGTCCAGCTCTGCCGCTGTTTTGTTGCTGCAGCACAGCTGCTTCAGTGCCAGTGTTTTTAAGGTGTGAAAAGAAAAGCTTTTTGTTTGAACGGAGGAAACACTATCTGGGTGAGAAGGCTCCCTGATTGTTTTACACGGCTGAATAATTCAGTTTATTTGGGATAATTGATCCAGTGTTAGGTTAAGTGTCCCTGCTTCTTCTAAGGTGGTAGCAGGGCGGTGTTGGATTCAGAGATGTCAGGTAGATCTCTGTGATGTCACGCGTCTTTGTGAGGCCTGAGCGGCTCCTGTGACATTTACTCTGGTCTGACCCCTGCTGGTCACTGTGTGACAGCTATTCAGAAGTCCTCCTGAGATCACAGTGCTCCAATGAGGTCCGTGTAAGAGTAAGTGTAGAAAAATGAATCTCTTATGGTAGTAGACATTTATAATGCAAATGAGCAGGGTCTTTATTGGCAAAGAATGGTCAACAAATGGTGCAGAATTTTCAGAATTAGATATTCATCTGAAGTACTTTGCAAACATGTAGGTGCTGCATACCCCTGCACAATTCCCAAAATGTTTTCAGCCATTCATCAGTTCTTTTATATAAATTAGTTAATCAATTAGTCATGTGTTTTGTACACAACCATAAATACAAGTTTTCCAAGACTGTTATCTTTATAAAATGGTTTTACAGATTGAATCTTAATAGATTACAAAAGATGGCAACTTATTGCACTATATTAAAAAGCAAAATTGCATGAAGAATTGCCTTTGAGTTTTTATTGTCTTGCTGCTAAGAAAATTTAGATTTAATTACATTTCTGCATTTATTTTCAACCAATCAGAAATGTATTTATATAGCACCTTAAACACCAACATTGACTAAAGTGTTTCACATTAAGTCGGTAAAATAAAACCACAATAAGAAAAGAATATGAAAAATCACTGTTAATAAAATCTGTCAGAGCTGTAATTAGTATAAAATGCCAAAGTGAATAAGTCTAAAGATTTGTAAAAAATCTTCTGTAATTTGTGACATTTAAACTTGAAATCAAATTAGCTGGTAATAATCTATTTTTCTTATTCTTGGACACTAAATGATCTGTACTGTGTAAGAATTTAGAATTTAATTGGACTTTTTAAAATGTAATATAATAAACATTTTCCTCTTAATTGAAAAATAGATTATTGCTACCTGTGGATTTAAAATAAAATATGGAAATATCATTGTCTGTTTTGTTGTAGCTTTTTGAAATCCACCAAAAATAAATGTAAAGATCAGTAAAGTATCAAATATATTTTACGATATGAATGGGTGAGGATACTTGTTTAATAGCATCTTAAAACCTTCCTTTATGTATAACCCGATACACTAGATTTCACAGGGTTATATTAAAGCAAAGGTCTTACCGAAAACAGACCTAAAATGTATATTAGTTTGTGTGGAAAAATGAATGTGGGCCCATTATATTTATTTCTATGTTTTAGTTTATTTCTATGGGATAAGGCAAATTAATCAACACTGACATTAACAACATCAGTGTAAATGTGCCGGGGTTAGTCCAACAGCACCCGTAGTCTCAACGGAATTAAAAATGACATCTAAAAATTACTACTACTAAAAACATTTGAATGTAACAGCTCAATCAAAACGACATTAAACCAAGAAGTAAATCAATCAAAGTATCATCACATGGAATGGATTTTAACCGTATTTGAAGTTTAGTTTTAAAAGTGCTATATGATGTGCAGCCCATTATTTCAGGTACAGTTTTCCAGAGTTGTTGTTGTTTGTTGCTCTCACAGAAAATTGTCTCCTCTGGAAACAACCCTCCTCATTTTGGATGTGCTCTCTCTAAGTTCAGCAAAACGCCTGCTCATTTTGGATTTTGAAGATGAGACTCAAATCCACATAATTAAGTCAAACTCTGTGGATTTGTTATTTTTTTTAATTGATTGGAAAGTATTGCCACGTTATGTGCTCCCTGGAAATATTTCAGGCCTTGTTTGGAACCAGCGAAGACAAACTGATTTTTCTTTAATCAAGCCCTGTCACAATTGGTTTTCACGTATTGTGGCAGTAATTTACTGACACCCTGGTTTATTGTGTCCTTGCGCATTTTGTTAATTTGCTATTAAAATGGATGCATCTGAAAATATAGTGAACTACTGTTTCATGCTGCTGCTTTTGGCTGCTGTGCAAACACACAAGATTGTTTGGCCATTTAAATGAAAGTGAACATGACACACAGTGATGTTAGGAGGAATCCTCATGAAACAGTGGACCTGTTCTAGATTTAACTGCCTAGGAGATATTACGTACTAAACAGCAGACTAGTAATAATAGACACAATATAACCAGTGGCAATGTAAAACAGCTTAGAAATATCCATTTGATTTGATGTAGTGCACAACAAGTGAAGGCATCTTGACTGGCTGAAATCTTGAGCCTTTGCCTTCAGTGTCTATTTTTGTTTTGTTTTTTTCTTTGCTGCCTCATTTCAAATTTATTGCATACAGTAGTGCAGTTTATCCTGCCACCGAGGGCCATACGTTTTTGATCCAGAGCAAGATTGTCTCATACTCCCATCTAGTGGTGAATCCATGTTAGAGCAGGTATTTCAGCCCCAACCTTGTTTTATTTGTTTTCTGTCTCCTTCATCCTCTGTAGCTGTTATAACTGTGGAGGTCTGGATCACCATGCCAAGGAGTGTGGCCTGCCCCCCCAGCCAAAGAAGTGCCACTACTGCCAGAGCATCATGCACATGGTGGCTCAGTGTCCCCACAAGGCGCTGGTGCCCGCCACAGGCTCTCAGGACCAACATGCGTCTACCTCGGCCTCCGGCCCAGGGACTGAGTCGTACCTCTGTCCCCCAGAGGAGGAGGTGGGGCGCTCCGGCTCATCCCCCCTGGAGGGCTGCTCACCCGAGGAGCCCCACACACACCGCGGCCCGCGGACCCAGAGGTGGAGGAAATTCTGAAAATAACCCACAGAGGTGAACGTATCACTGCTGACCCCCAATCCCGATGTCTCCCCCTCAATCAAGGATACCTGAATCAACCCCCCACATCTACCTCACACCTGTGAAAAAAATGGGAGGTCTTAATTTCTTCACATTTTTTTTTCTAACCAGTGCAGCTATGGCAACGATCAACGGGGTACAGACGTGTGTGTGAATGTGTGACTGACTGACTTGCAGTCATCTGGTGCAGCTATGGCAACCGCCGCTGGAATGGTGACTGCAGGGAATGAATGTTTTTCTTGTTTCAATCAGTGCATCTCAAGAATGAAACAGCATGGCATCAATCTTGATTTGATTTAAGTTTTTTGGTCCTCCTTGGACCTAAATTTTTGCCACTCTGAGTGCTACCCCCCTTACAGATTTTATCCATTTAAAACCACAAATTTATATTCAGTAGGCCTCATCATTTTGAAAAAAAAAAATCATTATGCATATTTTTAGCACACACAGTAGCTCATTTTAAGAAGGATCAGAAGACTTTTAAAAGCTAAGCGATAACCCAGACCTATAGGACTGTCAGCTTGGCTTCTAAAGATCTTTAGGGAATCCGAACAGATTCCAGTGGATATTTTTTGAAAAGACAGCGAGCTGCTAAAATAGATTACCTGTAATCTTGAAATGTTCATAAAATACTATCAAAAATGTTACAAATGCGTGTTTAACGTTTTGTCTGTAACAAGCTATTTGTGTGTGTGTGTCATGAGGATCACAAATGCGTGCTGCGCAATCTGCACGTATAAAGCCATTTGTGTGTGTGTGTCATGCTGTTCACAAATGCATGCTGTACAAACTGCACATAAATCACATTTTACAAATGCTTAAAATCCATTTTTTTGTGTGTGCAGTTCTTTAGAAAGTACGTACACATTGCTACCTACGCATGCGTGGATCGTCTAACACACACGAATCACCTTCTGCGCACACACGGATTTTTGAGAGTGTTTTTCCGCACTCTCAAAAGGCCACGATCCACGAATGCACGGTGCGTTTATGGACATGTGGATATTAAATATATGCTCCACGGTTTGTCGTGCTATGCTAGATAAGTGGATGGTTCGATACATAGATTCGAAGGAGAGACAACCTGTGACTGTTTTCATGCTAAACTTACTGGCGGTGTGTATCACTAAAACATGTCCCACTGAAAAACAACAACAAACTCCGTCGGGAGGAATATGTGCATCACTAAAATATGCCCTACTGAAAAACTATAGACTCCGCAGGGCGGAACATTAACTTTAGCTTCATAACTTCTAAATTCTAAATATATAAAAATTTAGAACATGCACCACAAACTGCAGGCAACTGGAATGTTCTCTGTTAAAACGTGTTATGTATTAGATATTTTTGTTTATTTTATGTAATGTCCATTTGGAATAGCATTGTGTAAATACTTTTGTTTGGTAAACAGGTTTGGAAACTCAGATGTCTGAGTTTTCCACGTGTCCTTAAACGCACCGTGCATTCGTGGATCGTGGATTTTTGAGCGTGCGGGAAAAGACTCTCAAAAATCCGTGTGTGCGCGGAAGGTGATTTGTGTGTGTTAGACGATCCACGCATGCGTAGGTAACAATGTGTACGTACTTTCTAAAGAACTGCACAGGAAAAATCAATTTTAAGCATTTGGAAAATGTGTTTTATGTGCAGTTTGTACAGCATGCATTTGTGAACAGCATGACACACACACACACACACACACACACACAAATCTCTTGTTACAGACAAAACGTTAAACACACATTTGTAACATTTTTGATAGTATTTTATCTCCATACATTACATACATCTCTCTTACCTGAAATAGACTGGACCGACTGTTGTCAGAGTGAGTGTGTATGTTTGTTCATGAACATACTCAGCTGAGAGAGACAGAACAAGAAAACGTGTGCTTGCTTGTGTGTGTCGTGCATGCTCCGAAAACAGCTGTCCGATTGGAGCGCCTCTTCTTCAGGTGCAGGTCAGCTCTGTTCGCCTTCCAGTTTCCTACCACGATGGACAGACACCCCTTAGAGAAGACGTCTCGTCATCCAGCTAGATTTAGATTCAAGGTAATGATTTCCAGTTTGGTTGTTGCATAATTAGCTGAAAATAACAGTTTATAAATCAAAGTAAAAGTCGTTAATATATATATATACATGTAAAGTCACAAGATATAATTAAAATTCTATTAAGTTTAAGTAATGCATATATAAGGAATTAGCTCTGACATAGGTGGATAGCCCTGTATATTGTATGGGATACTTTGTTGTGTGAAAACTTGTCACGCTCTCTCTCTATGTAATCTTTTTAATTCCCAACAAATCAAACTGACCTTTAAAAAAAAAAAAAGTTTTTAAAAGATCTTACTCCATTAGTTCAGATAGTCTGCAGACAGCTCTGACACAGCATAAAGCCTTTTATTACAGGTGTAGTATCAGACTATAACCGTAACATTACAGCTGCTCTACTTACTTAATACCTCACCAGCTTTTCCTCTTGGAAATGAATGTCACAGAACGTCAAGCTGGTAGCTCTCCCAGTAAGATCGCACCACCTGTTCCTCCTCCATCTGTGCCTACCTTTGTTAGTTAGCGCCAGCCAGGTAATGCTCACTGCTCTTCAAGATGAGACGCCGTGACTGCTGCTGCGACTTCACACTCACTAGAGAGAGAGAGAGAGACTGCTGTGTGCTGTGCTTTTGGCACAATTTGAATCCCAAGCATGGCTTTAGTGGCACTTATTTGTGACTTAACTCTTCTCTGACCATATTGAATGTGAAAAGAGCTTATCTGAAGTCGACTTGTCACAAAGTTCACATCAGGTCACTTCGGAGTATATTAATGTTGTGACAAATCAGATAACTTTGTATGATGATATCCAACTAGCTTGTGTGCGGTTAAAAGCTCCAAGTAGACAACCAACTTTTTTGGTATATTTTTTACCAAAGAGTCTGGTTTTGAAGACATTTAAAGTTGCTGACGTGCTTGCTATCCGCACTCTTTCAGAATAAGAGGGACTTATTGCTCAAAGCACAACACTGCATTTTTTTCCCCCTTTTTTTAATGTACAGCTTTATGAATGTGTGTGCGCGTAAAGAAAAAAAAAATCAGATTTCAACAATTCAGCATGACAGAAAAACAAGTGAATGACCAAACTGCAGAAGGAGCACAGCCCATGCTCAAATCTCTATGGAAGCATCTTTTTGTATGATGTATTTTTACATTTTTACACACAACTCCTCTCAGGATGATGAACTGTTCTCAGGGACTCAACCAAAAAAAAAAAAGCGGATTTTTATTCTTTTGGGAATCATCCACTGACTGACTCAACAGACTCTGTTTAAGCAATGTAACCGATTCATGTACTGATATTAGCAACTACCTCTTGAGTTATACATAGCTGTGCATTTTTTGTATATTTTTTGAGCTTGTATGATTAACTGCAGGTTTCTGTTGTACTGAGGCGTTGCGTGAGAAGTTCCCTACTGTTGCCACAGGCTCCCTGGTCTTCCTTTCCAGATTTGATGAGTTACTGGTTTCAACCGCTGCAAAACTTTTTTTTTTTTTGTTTGTTTGTTTGTTTGTTTACAGCAAAAGCTACCTCATGGGAGCTGTTCCTCCACAAACTCCTTACCTCCTCCCAGCCCCCTCTACCTCCTCCATGCAGTTGTTTAATTAAATTGCCACTTGTCGCACCAGAGTCACGGGGCATTTTTAATGAATCAGCCCTAAAATGGCTCATCACTTGTGAGTCCAAATATATCTCACAAATAATCAAAGACACTTTCTGAAGGTTTTACCAGAGTCTTCAGAATAGGCGCATTGTCTCACACATCCAGGGTGACGTTTTTTCTGCCAGCACTGCTATACTGTCAGTATACACTCAACACTTTGTTGCAGAGAGCCAGTGAGTTTACCTCAGTTCGTGGCCCTTGGTATTGACATGTTAAATATGAAATATCTGACATTTGTGTGTGAACACATTTTGAAAACACATGGACTGTTATTAAGTTTGCATTTTATCTGAAATGTTTCTGTAACCACTTGACGTGATGGGCTTAAACTGGAGAAGAACAGGATTGTACTTCGCACAAGGAGTGCCTATCTCTGTCTGAGCCTATTACCAAATGGGTTTCCTTCTCTCTGGGCTCCATGGTAATGTCCTTGTCAGCCATTTTTACAGTGTAGTTTGGAGATGATGCCCCTTCTACATTTGTAGTTTAGAGCGGCATTGTTAACATGAAATCAGTGGAATTTTGTACTGGTGACATTGCATTGATAAATGTTTATAAAGATGAATATTGCTGTTAGTACTTCTCTTAAAAACTAACTCATGAGGTTGATTAGATTTTGCATATGGTTGCAGTATTAAGGCGTGTTCACACAGCAGAAAAACGAGAGTTGTGCTGCGCGTTCTATAGAAACTCTCTGGGGTTTTTAAACAATCTCAGGAGAGGTGCTGGTATTTTGCTAACTGTTGTCTCTATTTGATTTCCATATGAGAATCATGTTATTGTAGAGTTTGGGAAATTCTGAACCAATGGCTATGTGTTGTAACCTGAGTTCTGCGAGTATAGTTTCACATCTTTTCAAGCACTGGCCAACAGTGACTGGTTGTGCGCACAAAGGTCAGCACAGCCAGGCTCTAAGTTAACAAATCTGAAATTTAGGCGTCCATCCGCTCCACACGCACAACGATGGCAAAGCGCACACAAAAGCCGTTTTTCCACAACAATGTGAACACGCCATTACAGTTCAGAGTATGTTGCAGTGGGGCCGACATATGGAGTTATGCCAGTTATGAATAAAATACAAACACAATGTAGTGATATTGTTGTTAGTAGCTTTACATTTCCTTCCGGTCAATGCAACTACTCATTGATCTCATATTTATTGTCCAGTTCAGTGTTTGACACAGCCAGGAAATGAAAAATCTCCTTAATGGAAAAGATCAGGCATTTTCTATATTACCGGTATTTTAAACAGCCCCCATACAGAGACTAAAACCAACAACAGAACAGAGAAATTAACAGTGAATAGAAGCAATTCATAGTTGGTTTCAGCCTCCTGTATTGGGGACTGTTAAAAAAAATACTGTTAATATGGAAAATGACTGGCCTTACATTTAAGGTAGTAATCAAATCATTTGTGAAAGGTGCATGTAGGATAACACATTGATAGAATTAATATTTTCCCAACTGTCTTATGTTCTCAATCAAAACCGAAACACGTGCAGTCTTATTCATACAGTCATATTTATTTGGAAACCTATGTTTTAATCTCCAATTGCATCAAATAAGGACTGGTGGCGAGCTGTGGAGTTTAAAAGAATTCACACTTTGTCATTTTCTTTTGCTTCACATTAAGAAAATGATTAGAAACTGACTTGTTTAGCTGTGGAAACTTTTAGAGGAGTATATTTAAAATTGGGCAGATTTCGTCACTGTCCTGTGAAAACCAAGCATCTCTAAATGCTAAGAAAAGCTGTCTTGTTTTAAAGGAATAGATTGACATTTTTGGACACAGTTATGTGTTTTTCTGAGATGAGAAGATCAGCTGCAGTCAAGCAGCAATTGAGCTGAACTTGGCACCTCTCAAAACGAGTGAATCTATTAGATCTGTGAAATAAAGATGAATACCAACTTTTCTCAAATCTTAAAGGAGCATCTACATTTTGAGATGCAGGGTTTTCACTGGATGCCAACTTAATGCTCATTAAATTTGAATAATATCAATTGTGTACATTTTTCAGATGCTGAAGAGACCATAAGTAGCTAAAATAAAACCATGCACACTTGGTCCAAAGACTATTCAAAACTCAAGAATTGTATGAAAATAGCACACAGCACTGTAATAAAGACTGAATTGTCCTTACTAACAAAAATCCTATGCCATGATCCCCAGCAGGGAAACCGCAGCAGTCATTCTTACTGCGCCCTCATGTGGCTGTTCAGGAGATGACTGAAGCTCACATACCTCAACTGCTGCCTTTGTCAGCTGCTCTGTGATTTGCCTCGACTGGAGAAACACCGGATTGTAGGGGATGATCACTTGATGGATTGTTTTGTTTTTTCACTGTATCCTGTCCGATTCATATTGTGTCTATGTATAGCACATCAGCTCATACTAGGACAGTGGACCTCTAAAGGGCCTATACTCCCAAGTGCAGATACCTCGTTGTATTGACTAATAACCTCACATTTCTCATGTTTTTGCTCTTCACATCGTGGCCAGAGGGAGTCTTCTGTACTCTCTGCCTCTGAAGTATATTGTCGAGCCAAGCACTGATTGCTTCTGAATGAGGAGAAATGTTCTTCTTTGCGCATATCACTCATTATTTTAGCCCTAATATAAGTGTACTGCCTTTTCTTATTTCTGTGAAATCTTGGATTGGATTTTTAAATATGTCTTAAATGTTTTACTTGATTGGAAAATAAACATATTGGCATTAAAGTATGCATAATTTCCTACTAGATACTGAAGTGGTTTAATGCTTGTTTAGATGTGCTCTTCTATGTAATTGTGTGGCTGCTGAGTAAGTTTTTTTTTAATAATGGAAGTGAATGAGAGAATCTTCAAATCTTCCTCCTCTTTCAGCCTTTATAGCTTCAGCATACTTTCAGCTAGAAAAACCATTCCTTTAAACAAGTCAGGACAAGTTTAAGTTTATATAAGGAAGAATGCCACAGTGCATTTTATTTCTTAGTTTTGTCAGCGGCCATGGTTTTTTGTACTCACTGTAACAGTATCCACCGATGTAAAAATGAGGCTAGAACATCAAAACTGAGAAGGTGTCAGGAGTTATTTTAACAAAACAGCAGAGCACATCTGCAGATCTACAATGAATTGTGTAATGATTTACAGTATTGTAAATGTGCGGTCTGTCCTTAACAGATGGTTGGTGCTCAGATAACAGCATAGTGTGACCGCTGTATTCAAAGGATGAGAACATGAAAGGGCCAAGTAGGAGTTTGGGCAGTGGATGTGGATTCTTTTAATTTGAGGGAATCTTTGTGAAGAGAACTGAAAAGTAGGTCATTTAAAGTTCTATATGTGAAACTGACTACTAATTTTCACAACAGAGAGGGATATTATTTGTCATTAAAAATTTCCAAAATGTTGGCACTGAAATGTATGATTCAGTTACAGTCCAAATCAGAGTAATAGGAGAGCATTATATCTTTTTCCATTAAATTTTATTTGATTATATATTATATTTTCCATTATATTATTTTCTATATAACATCAGATCACAACAGAAGTCATTTACCTTTCCTCTAGAACAGGTCTATACCTTGTTCTTTAATAAAACTAAATAGCTTTATGTTATTTATCTTATTCAACGTCATGTCATTTCTGTCTCTACGTGATCGCGCGTTTACAATTCTCCTCTGCTCTCTGTATGGCGCACGGGGAGTTTCGCCCCGACGCGCGCGCCCCCGATCAGGCATGACGTTATGACCACTGCCAGGTGAAGTGAATCACACTGATGAGCTCGTTACAGCCACCTGTCAGTGTGTGGGGTTTATCAGGCAGCAGACCAACAGCGTCTAAGGCTCATGGACGCCTACGGCTCTCTGGTGAGGAGGTTTACCTGTTGTAGATCTTTTGTTAAATTTTAATGTGCAGCGTTCTGTGTGCATGTAGATGTTTAGCTGTTATTCTGAGGTTAAGCAGTTGAATTAATGTGCAACTTCGACTTTATGTAGCGTTAGCGAGAATGTAATGTTGGCAAAACTCTGCTAGAAAGAAGCCTATCAGGCTGAAGGAGAGCCAGGTGTGTCCTCTAATTAGTTCCATGTGTGTTTAGCCTTCCGGTAGCCTATTGTTTTGCTTTAGCATGTTCCATTTTAACAACGAAGTTAATTAAGACTTGATTCTAGGAAAGTTCTCATGACAGTAACTAGTCACCTGTTGGCTCTGTAGTTTGACTGCCAGCGTTATGGGAACGGTGTCGTTACATATCGAGTATATCTGGACTAGATTAACATTAGCACCTTCTTGTTTTAAACACCCAACAAGTTCACTAATGTTTAGAGGACACTGGTCTTTGACGACCTGAGTAGAGGTCCGGAGAGCCCTGGAGGACGAGGACATGGGGAAAGGAGCAGAGAGCGAGAGGAGGAGGATGAGGATGAGTATCTGAGGACGGCTGCCACGGCGCTGTCAGGTTAGTCTGAATTTACTGATGCATGATGGATAGCCTGCTTAATCAGTATTTCATTATATCGAATATCTCATAAGATGTTTTGCAGTGTTTCCCCTACCATTATATTAGCCCCCCCTTGAAGGTCAATTTATTTAATATTATTTTCTATATAACACCAGATCACAACAGAAGTCATTTACCTTTCCTCTAGAACAGGTCTATACCTTGTTCTTTAATAAAACTAAATAGCTTTATGTTATTTATCTTATTCAACGTCATGTCATTTCTGTCTCTACGTGATCGCGCGTTTACAATTCTCCTCTGCTCTCTGTATGGCGCACGGGGAGTTTCGCCCCGACGCGCGCGCCCCCGATCAGGCATGACGTTATGACCACTGCCAGGTGAAGTGAATCACACTGATGAGCTCGTTACAGCCACCTGTCAGTGTGTGGGGTTTATCAGGCAGCAGACCAACAGCGTCTAAGGCTCATGGACGCCTACGGCTCTCTGGTGAGGAGGTTTACCTGTTGTAGATCTTTTGTTAAATTTTAATGTGCAGCGTTCTGTGTGCATGTAGATGTTTAGCTGTTATTCTGAGGTTAAGCAGTTGAATTAATGTGCAACTTCGACTTTATGTAGCGTTAGCGAGAATGTAATGTTGGCAAAACTCTGCTAGAAAGAAGCCTATCACAGATTAATACAGAAACTGTACGGCCCCTGGTCGATGTATTCTGTTCTAATTTAACGTTTTTCACAATGTCTCATTGGAATTGGGGTTTGTATATGGCACCAATAGTCATTTCATTTATTGGTGTTTTTAACATGATAATTTTTACATAAAAACCAGGTGTGTCCTCTAATTAGTTCCATGTGTGTTTAGCCTTCCGGTAGCCTATTGTTTTGCTTTAGCATGTTCCATTTTAACAACGAAGTTAATTAAGACTTGATTCTAGGAAAGTTCTCATGACAGTAACTAGTCACCTGTTGGCTCTGTAGTTTGACTGCCAGCGTTATGGGAACGGTGTCGTTACATATCGAGTATATCTGGACTAGATTAACATTAGCACCTTCTTGTTTTAAACACCCAACAAGTTCACTAATGTTTAGAGGACACTGGTCTTTGACGCGGATTTCCGTGTTGTAGTGGAGAAACCTTTTTAGGTAGGTACCGGAGTATTGAGGGTTTTTTTTTTCCTATGGCTGTGTAAGATGGAGCCTCCATTTGGGTTGAAGTCCGGACAATCCATCTGCTGTCAGTCTTAATTAGTGAACGTCTCAAAGCCTGTTTTGTTAAATTGACCTCATATTCAAAATATGAGCAGGTGTTATTGACGGTGGAAGGAATACCAGGATTTAATAAACTATCAGAAGGTAACCATGTTAAAGAATAGTGTCCTGTTAACAATTGCAAGAATTTCATGTCTAAATCTAGATTACTAAAGGTCTGAGTGTCCAGAAATGAAGACTAAGTGGAGGGTGACTTGTATAAAGCATTTCATGTCGAAGTTTTGAGGTTAACAACCGAGGGAGACCACACATGCAAAGTTAATTCACTGCTCAGTGCCTGTAAAGGTTAGATATTGTGTAGAAAATGCTAAACACAGGCAGATGTGCTCTTCAAATGAAGCCTTTTTTTTTTTTTAAACCCATTTGTGATATACTTGTCTTATTCTACTCCTGTACTACCTCCTGTTCTACTCAAGGTGGCAGTGGCCAGAGGATCCTGTTGGCTACACAAACAAGATGCTCCAGATGACCAACAATGGGGAAACGCATGCTGTACTTTTTCCCCTTTCAAGCGCTAATTGACACTAAACCCCTTCTCTATTAAGCTGTGGATGGGTAAGTTCACCAAAACAATAGAAACAGTGTAATGTCATACATAGATTTGTACAAATCATTCTCATCTTCAGAGATGCTCTGGGCAGGCATAGGATGCAGTGTATGGAGTGGTTGTTGTATGAAGGACGCCTTTGTTCATGAATAAAGGTAGGTGATGCTAATCAGGTGGATTCACTACTTTTTTTTATTTTTTTATAGAGCTTTTAATTACCATCACAGGCTTTCTCATCCACTGCTGGCTTCATACTAAATTTTGAATATAGACCTTATGGTGTGATCAAAACCTACAGAGCTGCTAAAATATTCCTGTATCGAGACTGTACTAGTACTTTATTACTCATGTGCATATTGCCAAAATACAGCAAGTGAACAGTAGGACTAATCGTACTTTGCATAAATACATACACATTATGTAGTTCATTTTTTTCCCCACTGTTGATGGGGAAGTTAAACACTTCATATATTGCACGATTTATTTGTTGAATGCAGGGCTCACCACCCAGTGACAGACAACCCAAAATGTTATGGGCTCGCACTACAAACCTCTACACAACAAATCGGATGGTAAGTAAATTGTTTGGACCATTGTGAAATGTTAAATCAAATTCTTATTGTGGATAGCTTCTCAAAGTGAAATGTAACATTCCTTCAGTTTAGTATTGCTTAAATGTGGAACCTTTTTACAAGAGTGGTGTGTTAACAGTAATTTAAACTACTCTGCTGTTTGTATAAATTGAGGGTAAAGGGAATTGTTAAAGTGAATGTTCCTTATAGGCTTGATGGCGATGAACCCAGCAATCTGACCGTTTCAACATGTGGTGATTGCCTCTTGTATCTTTT